>NC_135866.1:23546303-23706303 GCF_031162955.1 Sander vitreus
ATTATTACTGTGGCTGTAGGAGAGTTTTGCTCTGACCACATCTCAATGGGTTTTTATCTGAAACGTTAAGAATCTCCTCAAGAAGTTAAAATTGGCAGATTTGCAGTGTTTCATAGTTTATTAAAAAAAAAATTGTGTATAAAAGATATAAATTGATTCAGTTTAGACTTGTGCCGTGTTGAAAGTCATAATTTAGTGGATATCACCATTAAATGTTTCAGGTGCCGGTTTAATTTTTTTTTTCTCACAGGGACGCTGGTATTGTTTTCACTTTCTGATTCTGATCATAGCAAAAATCTGGTCCTGAAGACACCTACTGTAACGGGAAATACCACAGAGGTCTGAGTTAGGTTACAGGAAGTAAGGGGGGTAGGAAGTAGGGAGAAGGTCATTGAGGCCCCCCCACTCTATTCCCCTAGCCTGATTTGGCGTTGCGGTTGGTGTGATCCCATTGCAAGATGGTCTCCAGTTTTGATTACCTCCAAATAACAAGCAAAGCAAAGCTTGTACTGTAAAGGCTAGGATAAGGGGATTATTATTTAGTTTCTGTTTTAGATCTTTATAAAAGAAATGAAAATAAACTCCTCATCTTGAAAGTAAACCCAAGCCCTATATGTTGGAAAATATAAATGGATTGTTAGTTTAGATATGCTGTGTTTTACAATAGGGGCAGCAGTATGAGTCATTGGATAGTAATGTAGGATAGTAACTAAGATACAAATGCTCATTTGTACCCCTAAGGGGAACAACTACCATATTAATGGGTACAAAGAAGTACCCCTACAGTTTGTGCCTTTTAGGTACAAATATGTACCCTTGAATATGTTCCTTCAAAGGTACAAATGGCTTGTCGCTGGGGTGGTACCCCCGAGGTACAGAGTTGTACCCTTTTATACTGTACCTTTTGAGAGACAATTTTGTACCTTAGCAATGCATTTGCACCTTAATCCACTGGTACAAAAAGGTACCCCATTAGATGGTACCAATTTGTTCTCGTTAGGGGTATCACCATAGCAACGATGCCATTGTACCTATAAAGTGGCAAAAATGTCCTTGTTAAATAGAAAAGAATGAGAGCAAAAGAAGGCAATGTTTTGTTTTTCCACAATCAATGATTTAAAAGAAGTTACATTACATGTCATTTAGCTGACACTTTTATCCAAAGCGACTTACAATATCCTACACCAAAGGCATGTGTCATATCCACTGCGCCATCACCACCCAGTTAAATTGTACAAATTCAAATACTGGAAAGTGAATAACTCCCGCACACCACAATCTTCATTTGCAATAAACTTTAATGAACAAAGACAAAGAAAGACGCAACATCAAAAGATTAGTCGATACACGCCAGTGCTAAAATATTTGTACAATCTGAAGGTTTAATTTCTAACTATTCTTACACACAGTATTTCATTGCCACAAAGACAGATCTCCAGGTACCTCATCTGCATGCATAAGTGTAGGTTTCAGATCCCCCCCCCCCCCCCCTTCCCCTCCCCTCCATCCTTCCCCCCCAATTTCTTTTAAACTATTCTTACACACAGTATTTCATTACCACATAGACATCACCATCAATTGTATATACAAGGGCATTAAAATACCCCAGGCTGTATCACAGTAAATTCCTGGTCAAATTTGACTGAATAAGCATAAAAGTGCTGGCTAAAATACTTCTTTTAGATGTACTTGTGCAAGAATTTTTGACCGAGTTGAAAAGCTGTATTTGGAAATGTTATTACACTGAAGTGCCATTATTTAATTCATTATTCTAGATTAATGTCAATGTTTGGGCCTCTTCGTTCTCTATGGTGCATGAGATTTGAAGGCAAACACCAATATTTTAAGAATATTGCAAGTAATTGTTGTAATGTTATTAATATAGCTTCCATTCTGAGCAACCGTCACCAGTTAAAACAATGCTGGGAGTTTTCTTCAAATAATTTCTTAGATGATTTTGAGAAGGTACCAAGAAGCAGTACTAGCACTCCATTTTGTTCCTTACCACTTACTCTCCAGTGTGCTCTAGTGCAATATTTTACTGATGTTTCTTTTAGTGAAGATAGTTATACGTGTTTCAGAAGTAACCGTTAACAATGTCTGTGTTGCATGGTGAGAGAATTCCTCTTTTGTTTTTCAAGTGAAAGACACTCCCTTCACATACATTTTCGCAATACATCGCTGGAGGAAGGTCAGAGTGTTCTTGTTTTGGCGTTGGTATTCAAGATCGAAAACAAAATATGAATAAAACGATGAGATCGTTGCTTCCTCTACCTTCATACACCTCAACCCTGTCTACCTTCAGGGAACAGGAACTTCGTCCCCCAAATGTGGACTTCCAGTTTTCTTGGGTCACCTGGACAATTGGGTATGGTGTGTTGGGTGCACCCTGAAGAATACAACAAAGCAGACAGGGATGCAAACACGTTTGGTCAAAAAAGAGAGAGATAGTCGATGGATTTCGCTTCCTGAACTTTGCAGCCATCACCAAGGTTCACGAAGTGAGTCTACGAAAACTACAAACAGTTGAAAGGGGCGGAGCTGGACTCACTTCCTGAATCTATTGGTCATGCTGCCAAGTTTAGGAAGTGAAGATTTTGTAAACATGGTTTGTTTGAACCTTGTGTGTGCGCATGTGACTAATCAACCCCCCCCCCCCTTTCCCTCCCTTAAATTGAGATTTGACAATCAAACAACAATTATATTGCATTCATAAATCACCTTTCCATCAATAAGATTGAAGTGCTGTGTGTGTGTGTGTGTGTGTGTGTGTGTGTGTGTGTGTGTGTGTGTAGATGGATGTGAGTGCGACAGACCTACCCGTGTTGGGTTGTGTGTTGCTTTGAGTCGGACAGGCCTCTCCGTGTCCAGGCTCCTGCATCTGTCATACTATTTGAAGGAACTTGGCCTGCTTTTTAAACGAGCCTTTGAATAGATGGTCTAGCATTGAGTCAGTTAAGCCCAGGTGTACCGTCTCTCCATCCACTTCATTTTCTATGGAATAAATAGCACATTGAATTTGATCATTACTCATGCATTATGGGTATATACACAGTAACTGGTTGTCCACATTTCAGAACTGTTGGCTGGTTGGTTTGTGTACAGCAACCATAGCAATGCACAGAGGTGACCATAAGCCATAAACAGGCAAGAGGCCATAAACTGGGTGTAAAATGCGGTAAAAACCCTGTTTGAGACATATTTTGAATGTGCTGTATACATGTACAAGAATGCCTCTAAAACCCAAATAATACCAGAATATCCCACGTCTTAATTGGAAAATGCTATATTCAGGAAAATGCCTTATTTGGAATATCCAACCGGAATATGCCGTTTACATGACCTGTATCAAATTTTTAATATTGTCATATTGGGAATATAGAGGAATATTTGTGTGCATGTAAACATACTCAATGTATTTCCAGCACATATGTGATTGTGATTGTGCTGTTCTGGGGTTTCATGCCTCGTTTAAAAAAAAATGGAAATTGACCACAAAGTAACTTATTGGTAATAACGTATTTAGAAATGCAGAACCATAATACAGATGATGTAATTGATAGGCAATTTTAAGCTGCACCTATCAATATTTTTTATTTAGCATTGGATAAAATAACTGGAAATATGGAAGGCGTCCCTCATAGTGAATTATCACCCGACTCTGCAGTTCCCACTACTCAAATGTTGCTCCACTTCTCCTGTAGACACTATGTTAAAGTTTTATACAACTTTATTTCAGTGTTCAGATGTCTGTGTTGTGTTTACAGGTTGTTCCACTGCTCCCAGGACCAAAAAAGTCACTCAATACAGTTTTCAAATGAAAGAATTAGAGGCTCCAACAGCCTGCATACCTTGAGCTAGAAAAGAAAACCAAAAGAAAAGCCTTGAAAATATCTAATAATTTATCTGTGAAATTAGTAATTGTAATGTATTTACAACTAACTACTTGTTGAGCTGTTGCCATTAAAAGGAGACACTGTAAATAGACAAAGAGAAACAGGTAAATGTGATGACCAAAAATAATACATTAGTTACTTCTGATACCACAGATGTGATATGTGCCTCAGGCTGGTGCAACATCATTAATCTTCTCCAGAGGCACAACAGCTAACTGTTGGAACCTTTCTCTGGTTTAATGCCTCAGAAACCTCCCCGGACAGATGGGACTCATTGGTTTCCTACGGGAGCTCATCCACACTGGAAACCATATACTACCCCAGCGACAGACAGGTTAGCAAGGACAGGACAGGACACGCACACGCACACACACACACACACACACACACACACACACACACACACACACACACACACACACACACACAGTAACACAAGCCTGTTACCTTTCCTTTCACTGCTGTTGTTTTGTAAATTCAGCTCGTAAAATGAGATGGATTATTTGATGGAATTTTTTTGAAACTTGAACTCAGTTGTAGATTTAAAGTTAAACCAGATCAGGAATATCTTGCTCATAAATGTCTGGCAATGAATAGAATAGAATAGAATACATCTTTATTGTCCACCAGGGTGGACATTTTTCTTTTCACTCTTGGAAATGGATGATCCTTTGTAATTACCTAACATGCTCTGCCACCAGTGCTTGAAGTGGAAAAAAAAGGTGCCGGTACTCTCTTGCATTGGCAAATGATTATGACATTTGAGATTTCTACAGTGAAAAACAAAACTTGGAGATATTGCTGGTACAACAACAATTTATTGTTATTTATTAACAACATAAATGTATGTATTTATTTAAACAAGTCGTGTGTGTGTGTGTGTGTGTGTGTGTGTGTGTGTGTGTGTGTGTGTGTGTGTGTGTGTGTGTGTGTGTCTGGCCAGCAAGTGACAGGATGCTGCTACATGTTTTGCAGCCCAGTTTGTTATCTTTAAAAACGAGCCAGCTGTTCGTGGAGCAAAAATACATCATCTGGTCCCTTGACCAACAGTCAGGCCATCCATGTGTTTCGTTACTCACGTTATTATTGACGTCGGTGTCATTGACTAAGGTAATGTTAAGTTTGGTAGCTGCAGACTCCTCATTAACGCTAGCTGTTCCGCTCACATCAATGTTAACCTAGAGTATACAAGGTGATAGCATGCTAACCAGTGTAACCACTGAATCCCTGAGCAGTATCTGAGTAAGGCTTACTGAGACAGGTGAATGAGCTTCACCCAAGCCTGACAGATAGCCTTGATCTTTGCCCTCTCGACACCTCCAGTGCCCCTAGGACAAGAACAATTTAGTCAGTGGACACCTCATATAGTCCAGCAATGTCTTTTACACTCCTCATCTCCATTTAAGGTGTCATATATTACCTGTTCCTTTTATCTTGTGCTATCTTAAAACTAATGCTTAAGGCAGCAAATGTTAGCTGGGATCTGTCATAAGGTTAAAGCAGGATATTTTCACATGTCGTGCATACTAAATCAAATAAAATAAATATAATAGTATGTTGCATTGTTAGTCATTATCTTAAATTACAGTTTTTTTCAACTGCTTCAAAGCCTGTCTACGGAAAGCCGTTCCACTCCCTATTCAGCCCCATTGTACCAAAGTTGCAGTTCCACCAGAGTTCCACTGGAGGTGATCACGGTCCAGTGCAAAATGAATGGGACTCTATGGAGCTAGACGGCTAAATTTGTCTCTTTCGCCTGATTGTCGTTGAGAAATCTCAGATTTGATTGTAGTTTTTGCAAGTTCAACATGGATTATAGGTCAAAAGTTGAATGAATGAGTACTTGTGTCCTTTCGATTTCTTACAGGTTGAGTCGTTGTTGCCCATAACACGCTAGCATTCTGCTAATGAATGCTGATTGGTCAGTGACCAGAATGTCAGAGTGAATATTTCGGCGTGGTCTTTAAAACATTAGCAAACCTCTTTCTAGCACATGTATTAACAGGGAGAGGCTAACCTGTCAGCTGTGTTGTTGATGCCTCGAGAGAAAAAAGAGCTTGCCGTAAAGCAGTATCTCTGGCCGTATATGTGTATGTGCTTTTTAGAACAAAAAAGCCACTTTAAAAAAATCTAACACCCAGCAGTGTGTGTTTTCTTAGCCTCACCTGTCGAATGCAACATTCAAATTACTAGGGGGGTATAGCTCCATAGAGTCCCATTCATTCTGCACTGGCCTGTGAGCGGCCTTTTCATGTCACACAATTTTTTAAACCTCTCACTCAAAGTGCAAAACTACACAGCAAATCTCCAAAACCCTAAGCTATTTCTCAGCCTTTCACTCAGTTTTCAATTGCATAAAACACTTTTTTCAAAACATTACACACAATTCTCTACCTAAGACACAAAAATCCAACAGGAAGTGACTTGCTTTCCTTTTCTAAACACAACCAATCAAAATGCTACACTTATTTACCAGGGCACACACACACTCCTCACATGTGCAAACACATTATGTCATAACTGAACACTAAACAATCACTGCTTTAGTATAGGCCTATACAGAGGTCAAAGGTCAGATTACCTGTTTTGAACAATGAATGTCAACAATAGACAGAGAGCAAGGGGAGTAGGAGGGAGAGACAGGGGACAACAACGAGGAGGAGGAGGAGGAGGAGGAGGAAGAGGGAAGAAGAGGAAGGAGAGCCATCCCTGATGAGATCAGGGCCACACTTACAGTTTTTTTCAATTGCTTACACACTAAAATTAAAACTTTTCCACAATTAGCAAAACCTTACACTCAAGGAGCAAAACACTGGCCTAGATTTGCACAACTGTAAGCACATTGTCAGCTTCACACTTTTTGCAAAACATTACACACACTGATTTGCGAAAACACTAAACACACTTGTATGCATTTGACACAGAAATGTATCATGATGTCATTTCCTTGCAATTTCAAAACAAAGACTTTCAAATGAACACACCCATGAACCAACTGGTTAAACACTGCTACCAGGTACGCAAACACATGATTGCTTAATTGTAGACACACCAATCAGGTTTAAGCACTATAAAAAATGCAGCAGGTAAGTTCACCTGCCTTCAACCAAAATGGAAGGAGTCAGAAGAAGAAGACTGAGAGTGAGAGGGGGAATCCACAGAGGAGGAGAAGGAGGTAGAGGAAGAGGCCCAGCCAGAGGTAGAGACTGAGGTGGAGGTAGAGGAAGAGGGAGCGGGAGAGGAAGACCTGAAGCCAGAGAATATGCTCAAAGAAGAAGAGGACCAAATTTATCAAATGAAATTTGCGCAACACTAGTGGACCATGTTGTGAACCACGGATTGACGCTGAGGGAGGCTGGACTAAGAGTTCAGCCAAATCTTAGATATACAGTGGCATCTGTCACAAAGACATTTTGACAAGGAAACAGGTAAAAGAAAATCTGTCTACAGTTACAGTAATCAGCTGCTCATTGTATGCACCATATCAGCATTTTTGATACCCCTCCCTGTGACATTTGTGAATTGAGGGTCGAGAACGACAAGGAGGAAGGGGGCCCATATTCACGCGAGGGTTTATGATCTCCGGCCCCAGGCCCAGGTACCCCTCATTCAGGCCATGGACGACGCCTGTGACCGAGTCGACGCCGCAGCTGTGCAAGGATGGATTCGACATTCAAGACGGTGGTCTTGCCAATGAGGATATTGCCTGTGATGTTGATGAAATTCTCTGGCCAGATCCAGCTAGGCGAAGAGATTATTAGTATTTTACTAGATTATAATAGTATTTTCTGTACTTTTTCAGATAATTTTTTTGTGATTGTTTGTTGTTGTTTTTTCTGTGATTGTATCCTGGATACCGTATTTTATGTGCACACTATGGTAGTAGCATGAAAACTGGGACTTTTTTTTTTTTTTTATTCTCCATGTTGACATGTTGACTGGTTTGGGTATATGGAGAGAAATAAATTATATTTTCCTCAGTCTGCAGCATTGGTCTTGTGTAGTGTTTGGTGACCTTATTGTATATTTGCACTTTCTCTGTGTACTTCATTTACAGTACTCTAATCACTGAGAAGTAGAATTGCTAAAAGTGTTTTAGGTTAGCAACAGCAGTGTGTATCTGGTTCAAACATAATTAAGTCTAATGAAACGTGTGTGTTTCATATTGTAACAAAATATGTTTTTTATAAATTAGTGTATAGTTTTTGCAAGAGTGTTTCATTTTGCAAAGGTTCTGAGGTGTTCTGCTAATTGGGTGTGTGGTTGTGCTAATTGTGTGTAGTGTTTTGAAAAAGACAGTCCCTGTTTTCAAAATTGTGCTTAAGTAATTGAAAAAAACTGTATTCATCATGTGATCAACCACGGATTGACCATGAGAGAAGCCCATCTTGAGTAGCTTTACAGTAGCGTCCATACTGCATGCAACTATCTAATGACTATTTCAGCATTACAAATCAGACTTTGTTTTGCACAAAGTGCATACAATTCCCTCCCCTCTCCCGCCTCGACACACAAGCACGCACAAACACACACACACACACACACACACACACACACACACACACACACACACACACACACACACACACACATATTCTTTATTCTAAAAATGATACCTTTGGTTTACATGTTTGTACTTTTGTTTTCTTGTTTCATGCTACTGTATACAACACTGTGCTACTCTTACAAACATAATGTTTTGCCCATGTTTTACTGTAACATTATATTGTTTTTTACAGTGCACTTTTCAACCCCTCTCAGCAGATTACTTTCTCTCTAGAACTTTGTAAATGTAGATATAGGCCTATGAAAGACAAAAGAGCTTTAGATTTAGAACAACTGTGTACATGGTATATCCAAAAATTTACTATTATGAAAAAGGTGTTTGCCATTTGATGCAAATGCTTCATTTTGAGATGTGTTTATGGTATTTTGAAAGCAGTTTCATTTTGAACGAGATGTGAGGCATTTTGTGTGTGCAGTTTTGGGAATTGTGTGTAGAGTTTTGAAAAAAGGAGACATAGTTTTGAAAACGTGTGTAAGCAGTTGGAAAAAACTGTAATGTATGGATTTACAGACAACAATCAACTGGATTACTTTAATACTGAAGAAAACAAAACATGATGATTATTAGGCAACATCTGAAGGTTCATTATGGCTTCTGAGTGTATGGACATTTATCATTCTTACTGGAAAACGTTTAGCTGATTCCAGCAGTATGTATATAATGTCTCTGTGTTGACTCAGTCATATCTCTGAGAAGAAAAATGGCGTTTTTCCATTACATGGTACCTGCTCGACTCGCCTCGACTCTACTCGCCTCGACGCACTATGCATCCGTTTTCCATTGCAGATTTTAGTACCGCCTCAGCGTGTAGTAAACTGCCGTGACCTAACGCGACACACACACAGAACGTCGAAGGTGTGTTGTTGTTGCCACAGCCAGAAGACACATTTTGTTTCAAATGAAGCTGGAGGTAGCAAAAAAAAAAAACACAGCTGGTTAAACTATTTAAAAATGGCGGGTTTGTTCAGGACACCCCCCTCTTTCGCTTTCACGTCACCTTTTGGTATCGCCTCAGCTCGCTTGGAACCTCGACTGAGGTGGTACTAAAAAAAGTACCTGTTAGCAGGTACCAGGTACTTTTTTTCGTAATGGAAAACCAAAAAAGGTGAGTAAAGTCGAGGCAAGTCGAGCAGGTACCATGTAATGGAAAAGTGCCAAAAGTGTGCTACTTCTGATGCAGTTTGAGTCAAATGGGGGTCAAAGGGTTATTATTGTAAGTTATACATTGCTAAGCGATATGCTAAGCTGTATACATTGCCATATCTAATGACTTATATTAGCACTATTATAATTATTTTTCTATAATATTAGGAAATTATGCATGTTACGAGGATGCAAGATAAACATGTCTTGCACTATTGCAACTACAAAAAAAACTAAAATATAAGATCATTTCACATCTTGTTATTGAGGAAGTGCTTCTTTAAGCCTTGGTGCTGACCCTACATTGTTTTTTTTTAAGAGTACAACCCCTTAGTGACATGTTATCCTTTATCCGTGTTACACCCCTTCTTAACTTCCAGGCCCTCTCACCTGTCACCCTGTGACAGTGAAATACAACTTTTCTTGACACTTTGTATTCTCTACCTGCGTAAGCAAAGCCCTTCGGAGTAACCCCTCACTTCCTTAACCCCTCCCCCTCCCCTTCATTTTTCTCTTTCACCACCTCTGTCTTACCCTCTTTCTCTCTTTACATCCCTATGTTTCTTCCTCATTTCCCTCTCATTCTCCAGCGCACTGCTCTCCCTGTCAGTGTCATCCCCTGCTATGCTGTACTCTCAGGGGTGAGCCACAGGATCAAAGAAAATGCTTTCAGATGTCAAACCAATCAGAAGTGAAAGAATCCTAAAGCTCTAAAGTAGTCTGGTTTTTGGTTTGGTTTGGTTTATTTATGGATATAGAAAGACAACAAAGGGATAACATGTAAAAGCGAAAAACACTTTTTTCCAACATGGTCCCTGATGTAAGAGAACAGGACATACAACACATGCAAACACATACAGTCGTTCTGAGGTTAAAACAATAAAAAAAAAAAAAAAACTACACATCAAAATACCAGATAAAACACCATGAGCTACAAAGCAATAAATTACCCTGTCCCCAGTCTAGATTTTATTTTCCCCTAATTATCTATTTTATTCCATAAGTAAGTAAGTAAATAAAATCCCTTTTCGTTGCTGCCATTTTGATATGAAGTGGAAAACTATTCCATAAAATAATTCCTGTATAAAAAAAGGATTTTCTTGCTTCACTATTCACACATGGCACCTTACATGAATGGACACTGGCCCTAGTCTCATGGGCATGTTGAGTGTGTGCCATCAAAATCTGAAATACTTTGGGGCTACACCATTAATAATACTGTACATATGATTGAGTTGAAGTTGTTCAACCCTAAGCTTAACAGGCAAGAACTCAACCCTCTTAAACTCATTTCTTCCCACATGATACCTAGAAGGTTTAGAAAGTATTAAGCGGATCATATTATTTTGCATAATCTGAATCTTGTTTTTCATTTTCATCATCAGACCACTGAACCATGCTGAGCATGCATAGTCAAAATGACATTGAATGAGTGCTGAGATGAGGAGTTTTTTTATTTTGGAGTCAAACTGCCTTGTATTACGGTATAAGAATTTCAATTTGCCGGCGCTCTTGTTCAGTAATTTCTCTACAATGAAATATCCTGACAGTGTCTGGTCCAGTGTAATACCTAGATAGATATGTAACAGAATTCTTTGCTTCAATTTCTTTTTCGTTACATGTGACTTTTAGTGCAGGTGCCTTTTGTAGCTTACGTTTGGTGCCAAATAGGATGCACTCAGATTTCCCTAGGTGCAATGACAGTCTGTTGTCGATCAGCCACGCTCTTACATTTTTCAGCTCTCCACTAAGAGTGTCTTCAATTCGGTAGATGTATTTTCCAGACACTAGTAGTGAGGAGTCATCGGCATACAATAACAACTTACATTTGACTGCAGCTGGCATGTCGTTTACATATACAGTGGGGCAAAAAAGTATTTAGTCAGCCACCAATTGTGCAAGTTCTCCCACTTAAAAAGATGAGAGAGGCCTGTAATTTTCATCATAGGTACACTTCAACTATGAGAGACAAAATGAGAAAACAATCCAGAAAATCACATTGTAGGATTTTTAATGAATTTATTTGCAAATTCCTCGGGAAACTAAGTATTTGGTCATCTGCAAACAAGCAAGATTTCTGGCTCTCACAGACCTGTAACTTAAGAGGTTCCTCTGTCCTCCACGCGTTACCTGTATTAATGGCACCTGTTAGAACTTGTTATTAGTGTAAAAGACACCTGTCCACAACCTCAAACAGTCACACTACAAACTCCACTATGGCCAAGAACAAAGAACTGTCAAAGGACACCAGAAACAAAATTGTAGACCTGCACCAGGCTGGGAAGACTGAATCTGCAATAGGTAAGCAGCTTGGTGCGAAGAAATCAACTGTGGGAGAAATTATAAAAAAAATGGAAGACATACAAGACCACTAATAATCTCCCTCGATCCGGGGCTCCACGCAAGATCTCACCCTGTGGGGTCAAAATGATCACAAGAACGGTGAGCAAAAATCCCAGAACCACACGGGGGGACCTAGTGAATGACCTGCAGAGAGCTGGGACCAAAGTAACAAAGGCTACCATCAGTAACACACTACGCCGCCAGGGACTCAAATCCTGCAGTGCCAGACGTGTCCCCCTGCTTAAGCCAGTACATGTCCAGGCCCATCTGGAGTTTGTTAGAGAGCATTTGGATGATCCAGAAGAGGATTGGGAGAATGTCATATGGTCAGATGAAACCAAAATAGAACTTTTTTGGTAAAAACTCAACTCGTCGTGTTTGGAGGGGACAGAATGATGAGTTGCATCCAAAGAACACCATACCTACTGCGAAGCATGGGGGTGGAAACATCATGCTTTGGGGCTGATTTTCTGCAGAGGGACCAGGACGACTGATCCGTGTAAATGAAAGAATGAATGGGGCCATGTATTGTGAGATTTTGAGTGAAAACCTTCTTCCATCAGCAAGGGCATTGAAGATGAAACGTGGCTGGGTCTTTCAGCATGACAATGATCCCAAACACACCGCCCGGGCAACGAAGGAGTGGCTTCGTAAGAAGCATTTCAAGGTCCTGGAGTGGCCTAGCCAGTCTCCAGATCTCTACCCCATAGGAAAAAAAATGGAGGGAGTTGAAAGTCCGTGTTGCCCAGCGACATCCCCAAAACATCACTGCTCTAGAGGAGATCTGCATGGAGGAATGGGCCAAAATACCAGCAACAGTGAAAACCTTGTGAAGACTTACAGAAAACGTTTGACCTCTGTCATTGCCAACAAAGGGTATATAACAAAGTATTGAGATGAACTTTTGTTATTGACCAAATACTTATTTTACACCATTTGCAAATAAATAAATTAAAAATCCTACAATGTGATTTTCTGGATTTTCTTTTCTCATTTTGTCTCTCATAGTTTAAGTGTACCTATGGTGAAAATTACAGGCCTCTCTCATCTTTTTAAGTGGGAGAACTTGAACAATTAGTGGCTGACTAAATACTTTTTTGCCCCACTGTATAAGGAATAACAAAGGATCTATTATCGAGCATTGGGGTACACCACAAGTTATTTTCATGGGTTCATACAGGACTCCATCAAAACTTAAACTTAAAGGTTAACTTCCTTGAACGTCATAGAAAGCAAACACACACACACACACACACACACAGTGTAAATGTCATTGGCTGAATTTAGCATGTGAGCTGTGGCCTGCAGGTAAATTCATATCTTTGTCTGCTTTTTCACCTTGTGTCATGATTGTGATGTTCTGTTTCCTGTTTTATTTTGAAGTCTGTCTTGTCGCCCTTGTCCTGTCTAGTTTACTTCCTGTCTTTTGTTTTCCCGCCTGTTTGATTGTTCTGCCCTGCCCTGATTTGTTTCACCTGTTGTGTCACCTGTTTCTTGTTAGTCCTTGTTAACCTGTGTATTTAGTCTCTGTGTTGTCTTGTGTGGGAGCATTCTGTTTGCTGTTGCAGTCTACCTTTTGTCTCTGAGTTCCAGTTTTTGAGATCCTGTTCGGTTTGTTCTGGAATTAGTTTTTGCCTGTTGCTTTCTGGACACTTTTGGTATGTACTTCATTTTTGTTTTATAAACCATCTAAACTGCATTTGGGTCCAAGCCATTCCTGACAAACCGTGACAGAATGCTCCCACCATGACGGACCCAGCAGAATATTTAGAGGATGAACTTTATGATTTGACCTACACTCTTATGTGTGTTTTTGGAGAGTGGAAGAGAGCACCTAGTTGGGAGGTTAAACGGGCAGCTCTAAGGTTAGTCCACTGTGAGGTATCCACTCGGCCCTGGCTCAGGAGCTCCTTGCCTGAGTGGATACAGGACTTCCTAGAGACCCCTGGCTGTGAGCCTTCATCTCAACATGCTAACACGTTATTTTCTCTCCAGCCCTCTAGCAGTCAGCTACCTCCCTTGCCAGTTCCTCGTCATTTTCCGAGCCAGTTAGCTACCACTAGCCTGCCTACTTCTCAGCCTGCTAGCATTGTGGCTACAGGATCTCTGTTTTTTAACCAGCCTGCTCCTCTGGCTACTATGCCTAGTCCTGTTATTTCTCCGCCTGGTAGTGAGCCAGATACTTATGTTTTCCAGCACCTAGCTAAATGTGCTAGACGGACTGAGGAGGCCGAAGCCGCTAGATTACTAGCTGACGATCTACGGTCCAGTTTGCCTTCCTGCAGCTCCCCTGAGCAGTCTTTTGAAGGGACACGTCTGGCCATATTTTCTGGGAACCGTGGAGGTCGCAAGAGAGGACGTGGTCGACATGGTCCCTGAGGCCATGCACTGGTTCAATCGCTCTCCAGTGGACCAGAGCCCATGCTCTCCAACGTTTCGAGCCCGTGCTGTTCAGCGGATCTGAGCCCGTGCTGTCCAGCAGTTCCGAGCCTGTGCTGTCCAGCGGTTCAGAGCCGAGGTCTCCAGCGACCTAGAGTCCGTGCAGACCAGTGTTACTGTTCCTGAGTCTACTAGTTTTCCCGAGCTGACGTTCAGCCGTCCAGAGCCTCCGCAGACGTGCAGCCTTCCAGAGCGTTCTAATAGAGTCGTTGCTGACCGCTCTTCCACAGTTTTCGATGACCGTTCTCCCAGAGTCTACTGACTGGCGCCCCAGCGACTTTGTCGGGTTGCGGCGTCCCTGAGACTGCCCCAGTGACTATGCCCGTTCCCGGTACCCCTGAGACTTCGCCCGTCTCCAGCGTCCCAGAGACTTTGCTGTTGTCGGCGGTCCAGCCGACTTCTGCTCCAGTTACCCTGTCGGTGGAGTTGCCGACTTCTGATCCTGTTGCCTTGTTGGCGGACCCACCTACTCCCGTTCCTGTTACCTTGTTGGCAGACACTGGCCCAGCTGACCCGTTGCCTGTCTCCAGCCCAGCTGACCCATCGCCTGCCCAGCCCACAGAAGGGATTTGCCTTTGCCGACGGCCGCCTGAAGGACATCGCTTTCGCCGCCGACCGCCAGAGGGACACCTTCTCCGCCGGCCGCCAGAGGGGTCCCATCTGTGCTGCGCCTCTCTGTTCCCTGTCCCGAGTGGTCCCTCTGCTTCCCTTTAGTCGCCGTCTGTTTCCCCCAGGCCTCTTTGCCTACTAGTGCCTAGCGGCTCTGTCCCCAGTTCCCGAGTGCCCATGGTCCCTAGTTCCCACTATCCTCTGTTTCCATAGCCCCGTTTAACTTTTTTGTTCCTCCGTTCGTCCCTCCTCAGGTCGCCCTCCGCCCTAGCTGGGTTGACTTTTGTTCGGGTTTTGGTCGTCTGGGATCCGTCCCTTGGAGGGGGGGTACTGTATGATTGTGATGTTCTGTTTTATTTTGAAGTCTGTCTGTCTCCCTTGTCCTGTCTAGTTTACTTGTGTTTTCCCACCTGTTTGATTGTTCTGCCCTGATTTGTTTTACCTGTTGTCACCTGTTTCTTGTTTGTCTTTGTTAACCTGTGTATTTAGTCTCTGTTGTCTTGTGTGGGAGCATTATGTTGCTGTTCATTCTGTTTACCGTGCGATCTGTTCGTGTCTGGAGTCTACCATTCGTCTTTGAGATCCTGTTCTGGAATTAATTTTTGCCTGTTGCTTTCTGGACACTTTTTGGTATGTACTTCATTTTTGTTTTATAAATCATCTAAACTGCATTTGGGTCCAAGCCATTCCTGACAAACCGTGACACGTTCACTTTAAAAGTGTCAGTAACATCACTTAGATATTCTCATTAATCGTGGGCGTATTGTACAAAGCTCTTAAATTCAGCTTCTTCTTTTAAATACTGGACTGGATTATTTTTATTTTATCTGCATATTTCATTGTTATTTTCAAAATGTTCAACCTGTCAAGCAACTTGCTGGTCTAGTACAACTGTTTGTGAATGAGTATGGAAGATAAGATATGTTTGATAATCATGTATGAAGTAATTAAATATAAAAATGTTTAAAAAGGTACTGTGTGAGAATAACTACAAGGAATCTCACATAGAACCTATTGTTAGACAAATGCTGTCTCTCTAATTGGACCTCTTGTCCTTCACAGGGCAATTTTCTAAACAAAACATATGCTTTACATTTTCATGTCCAGCTGCAGCCTGGATAAAAACAAGCCAGAAAAAAATCCATTCAGACTGTAATTTTCCTGAGAGTTTTGCACCCAGGTACCTTTCGTACAAGTGGCTCACACTCCTGCAAATAAACCGATGGATGGAAACACTTCATGATTAATGAGGACGCTGCATGCTAACAAAACACATGGTGATACATATGAATGGTATCATGAGGACAGAATAATACAGTCATTAAATCTCATTTATTAAAGGGTCAAATGTGAGACTGGGTAGTCTTCGTTTCTGTTGTGTGTACATACATGCAACTGCAGTGTCTATACACACACACACACACACACAATGAATGACCTGTGGGCTAGAGTAATGGCAATTAGGCTAAATCATCACTGAGTCTTCCGTTATTTTACATTGACAGCTCATGTTTATACGTTTCCCCAAATTACATCTGGACATGCGGCAACATTTGTCGGTTTTTTTTCTTAAAAACAATTCCAAGTAGCATTCAAAGTGTTCCATGTATAATGTTTTAAAATCTTCACAAAATGAGATTTTAACTTAAATTTCTATCTATTCCATTTGAGCAGAGTTTAGTATCTAAACCAGTTTTTTTTCCAAGTTCTGTCAAGTTAAAGTAAAGAGAGCAGAGATAGTTAAAATTTTTTACAGTCAAGCTTTATTCTGTAGATAAATAACGTACAGTACGTAACATTTTTATTCATTGCAGTACCACTAGCAGCAACTGGGACAAGTTGGCAGCACATGCACAACAGCTTGATTCTCGCGATATCACAAGATCACGCAAGAATCGCGGGATCAAATATCGCAAATCTTGTCAGGCTTCAAGTAGTCTTGCTTTGCAGAGTTGCTGCAGAGTGGAGGAGGGTAGGGCTAGTCCACACAGCATTCAGGGATGGGAGGAAAATGTGCTCTGGTTTATTGGCATTTCTTTAAACCAATCACAATCGTCATAGGCGGCACTAAGCTCCGCACCGAGCTGCTGTAAAATAGTTGTGCGAGAGAAAACTCAGATTGCACAGATAGTCAAGCTAGCTGTCTGGATTTACCCTGCAGAGATCTGAGGAGCAGCTAACCATAATCCTCATAAATCAACTAGGGCTGTCAGCATTAACGTGTTAATCGCGATGCGATTAAGGGCCGAGCATAACGCGTACATTTTTTTTAATCGCATGCCGCCATTTATTGATTTATTTTCACTTCACTCTGCTTCGCGTCATGCCTAACGGGCTACTATTTTGACCCTTTGCCACACTTTGCCATACTTCCTCGTAACACATCCTGCTACTGCAGGCTGCAGGCATGATGGAGAAAGACAGTAGCAACACAATCTGAATGGCGCTTTTAATTTCCAAAACTCCCATACGGGTCGAAAGCCATATGCACATTGTGTAAAGCCAAATTAAATATCACCAAAGCACGTCAAGCTTGAGCTACCACCTACTATCTACCCAACTGGAACTGCTGCAAAGTGTGGTCCTGCCTAGGTGATCACTGGACATCAGTGAGTAATCAAAATTATTTAGGAGTTACTGCACACTATATTCTCTAGACTCAAATGTGTGACTAGATTCACACATTTTCTTTTATTTACAGTAAATAAATAATAAACAGTATACATATAAACAAATAGAAATCTTAAAATCTAGTTCATAAAGTCACTTTATTTGTTTTCATTTGATTCCCAACCGAGATACACTGGTAAGAATTGCTTTTCATTGTTAATATGTACTTAAAAACAGTTCTGAAATGCAAAATAATAGAATTTTAATCTTGTGATAAAACATGCGACTAATCGCGATTAACTATAGAAATTCAGTGATTAATTGCGATTAAAATTTTTTATCGTTTGACAGCCCTAATTCCAACACAAAGAAAGTGGAAGGAAAATAGGAAAGTAGCATATGATTATCGCTTATTCTCATGAATATTTAATGTTACCAAGTACTTAGTTACTTTTCATCGCAGCCTGAAAGCCAATATACAAAACAAAATCTAATTATCAACTAGCCCTATTGGACAATATAAAAAAATGATTGACTTAGTGCAAGACTGATGAATGTCTCTATTTAGGTGATTTGTTTTCACCCTACAGAGCTTTACACAAATGTTCTCCAGAGTGGATATATTTTAAAACTGTATTTTAGTGTGTACAGGGAAAACTGACACATGGACTGTTCACCTGCATGCAACCAAAGCCCACTCAAACATGATTGGTCAATACTACTTGGACTACAAACAGATTACAAACGGAAACCAGAATGCTTCTGATACCAAAATCTTCCCCCGTCGCCTACATATTTTGCATTCCTATGCAGTAAAACATTCCAGGCCGTTCCCAACCTGGCGTGCGCAAATGTGACTTAATGGGATTGCCATAACTGTTTATACTCGCGCATGGTGCTCGCGACACTAGTTGCAGTCTTCTCCTGAACAGAGGTGGCGCTAATGAGGAAAGGCTACCAACTTTGCTCTTTCTACGGACTAGAAGAAAGGTAAACAACAGCAGAACTGGCAGCAGCATTACCGTCAATGCTTTGATTTGATTCGATGACCTACTTCGTCGGATCAAGCCTTTCATTCACCATAAAAGAACTCCTCGTAACCTAGTAAGTTTACAAGAAAGACTTGCAGTCACTCTGAAGAGTCCTGGCATCTGGTTGTCGGCGAACTCGTTCAGGCCTACTGTCTCTGCTTTGTCGCGCGCCGCTGAAAAAAATAGAGTAGTGCACTCAAAAATCGCGCACTTAAAATCCTGGCGTTCCAGAGAGATCTACGTCATTCTGACGTCACATTGGCGTCAAAATGCGGCTACTGTAAAACGGTCTTTAAGGTGGAGATGAAGGTTTAACCTGATAAGAGTCAGCAAAGTTGGTTTGTAAGGGAATCTACTGTAGTTTGGTGTAATGCGTGTTTAGGGTGTGTTTAGGGTGTGTTTAGTGTGTGTGTGTGTGTGTGTGTGTGTGTAAGCATACACTCTCTTCCTTGGAAATGATTTTAGCTGAGTGATAAGCAGTTCCGTTCTGTTACACCAGACCTGAAACTCTTGCTGCATAGAGGAAGTTGGCAGAGCTCACAGGTCCCGAGGTCACAGCACAGTGTAACCTCGCTGCACTCTCTAATGAAATCAACAACCACTCAAACGTGGCTCTTACAGCTGCGATAGGGTCCAAAGGTCAGTCAGCATACGCTCAGTGAAGCCCAGAATAGAATAAACAATAGGTAGCTGGTATACACAGACATTTCCATTGGTCATTATTCACTCTGCAAGGTAGTAGTGTTGCACGGTGTACCGAAATGTAGGTACTTTTTCCGAACTTTTGTGTTAAAACTGGTTCGGTATTAGAATTTATCTTCATTCAGTACTTGTAGGTTAAATGTATCTCCTGTGTAAGTGATTAAGAGGATGAAATTTATATGGTATGATGCTGATGAGCTTCTAAATTATATACGTAGCGCATCAGTAGTGTAGCTATCAGGCTTACCCTGTATCGTAAATTCGAAGTTCTAAGACGACACATACAGGTACAGTTATTCCGGAGTCTCATGTTGGTGCTTTTAAAAAACAGTAAATAGCTTAAGAGCATCGGGCTACAAGTTACATGCCACTTCTAAACTACTGGGGCTGTATGGTGTCAGACAAAATGGTCAGTAAAAAAGGCAACGTAAATTTAGCAAACATAATATTGCCTATAGTAAACATATTGTCCCTGGCTAAAAGAAATGTGATTGGGTTGCTGGAATAATGTTTAAGTGGAAATGGCTTGTTGGTAGAATCATGGTTTGTTATATACAATTAGCTTACATGGGCATCATGCAGGGCCTTTAATACAAAACGTATTAACATTTGATCCAATAAATATAACCATTAGATTAGCCCTGATCTGATATGTATGCAATTAAAATGATATAGTTAAGATTTCAATGTAAATGTTTTTTTGCACAATCCGTGGGTTTCATGGTTTCTGATCAGGTATCGAGTATTGTATCAGTAACATTTCAGTATCAAGTATCATGATATTAATATTAATTCTGGCATTTTGACAACACTACAGGGTGGAGAAGTGTAAGAAATATATATATCATATACATATTTTAGTGAACACATGACATGTTAATCACACTGTGTTACCGTAAACAGGTTGATCGTCATCTGCCCTGAATTCGAAGACTCTTGTGGATTCAATGAGCCCAATAAACAGATTGCATTGCAAATTCAAGTCATAGGACAAGGAACAATTTTGAATTTAAAATTGAAAACTAAAATTAAATAAGTACTAAACTGATGTTTTTATTTTCATAAATTTGCACCAGCCAGCTTCCCGCCCGATGCCTTTTTTTTCCCGATTTTTCCAATCTAATGCTGACGTACATGGTTATAATACAAGACATGCCAAATATTTACACCTTCCAATGTTCCCTACTGGGCTCTGTCAATTCTCTATTAGATAAAGCAGAGCACAGCTATGGAACAGTGATATCTACACTGCATTTCAATCTACTTCTGTCAAAACTTTTAAAACATCTTGTGCCACTCACACTGGTAATTAATTAGCCATGCCAACACAATCACTTGTATGAGGAGGTCACAGCATTGTCAAAAAAATTCAACAGCAACACCTGTTTCCTGAAACAATGTCTGTGCTACTCTGGATAACCCACAGAAAATGCTGTAAAGACTTATCATAGTGACTATTTCTTTTGTAAAAAAACTGTTCTAGTTAAAACTATTCACAGCGAGGTCTTTGGATTATTCAGAGCTACATTTTTTTTTGAAAACAGATGTTGCTAATGATTTTGTTTTTGGCACTTTTCAATGCTGAGAGCCAGTGCTTAATTTGTAAATCAGAAGGTGCCAGAACATAAAGAGGTTGGCCATCTGGCAGGTAGCGGAAAAAAGTCGCATCACATCAAAACCAGTGCCTGGCACACGGACAAGAGGTGCTGCTGATCTGAAACAATGACACTGAATATTGTTGCATCTTCTGACATGACAAAGGAGCCTATAGTAAATACTATATGTCCACAAAGATGAAAATTATAAGTGACCATATACTTATTTCACTGCACAGCACAAACGTCCTCTAGCTGTGGGGCTTACAGTAATATGCTACATATGCTTAGCCCACGTGCACACAATGCACAGCTTCAGGCATCACCGCATGACCTGAGTGATTAAATAACATTTTAAATGCATCCACAATAGGCAAACAAACAATTTACGAATAACTTCAATGGAAAATAAAATACAGACAGAACAGATAGCATTAAATATTAGACAAAATGTATTTACAGATTTTGATATTGACAAAGGAGGTGCTGGATCCCATCAAATAGGTACCGGTCGAAACCTGGGAGGTCCCGGACCATGTTCCGGCAGGATCCGGCATGTTAAGCCCTGCTCAGAGCACCAGAAATTACATCTCCATATTAGTGGGATTGTGAGGTAAATAGGGTTTAAAAACAAACATATATATATAGTCTTGTTTATTATTTCCAGTGCTATAGCTAAGGCCATCAGGTTGGATGGGAAGAGCCTGAGAAACTTTCCTAAGGCATCCTGATACAGGCCAGATTAAAGTAGACATGCAGACAGTACTGCAACTTTACAGCTGTAGCCCTCCAAATGACAGGAGAATCTAAAGTTTACAAGCAGGGTTGTTTCACTGTGATTGTAACATCAATGGACATCAATGCCAGTTTACAATGGGAATCCCATGGGGTTTATACACCTTGATCACAAGGGTCATTCATATTTAAATATGGTCAGCTCGCAGTAAAAAAACAGGAGATATTTGGAGTGATGCTGTCAGATAAAAACCTTGTATGTCTGATATGTCAAAGTTTAAAGGAATGAGAAAAACAGAAGTGTGTTTACCAAGATTACATTGTATTGTTGTGTTTATGTAATGTGAATTAAAGTTAATTATAAATAAAGGTCAGCATTATTTTGTACAGTTTGATGGTGGTTATGTAAAAGTGTAATGTTTCCATGTACCCGAAAACATATTCTGAGATAAGGTTTCGTTTACACATGCCAGAATTATATCTCCTACATCAACAAGCTGATGTTGCCTTAGTACATTTAGGTTTCTTTCCACAATTAGTCCATAGCTTTATAAGCACAGACCTGCCAGTTTCCCTTGATGGACAAAGTAACTGTTAGTGTTTTTGCCATCACACCATAACCTTTAAAAATAACACCTCTGCTCTTTTTCCGTTTCTGACACACACACACACACACACACACACACACACACACAATGATGATAAGACATCAGAGAGAGTTTTTGTTAATTGCTTTGCTGAATTCCTGGCAGAGAGGAAGAGCTTCCATAACTGTAGATCAGATGCCAGGGGTCAGATGGCATTAAAAAAAAGAAAAAAAGGAGCTAAGGATCACAGGGAAATGATCACATGCCAAAAACAACAGTGGTTCAGCTGCAAAAGAAAACAATAAGCACAGTTTCCCTTTGATGATCTTTGTTCCGAGCACTCTATACATGATGGAAGTTCCATTACGTTTGTCCATGGTGAAGAGGCCAAATATTAAACGGATCAGCTGGTTTAGAACATGCTTAATATGCAGAACTTATTGCAGCCACCCAGACTGATATGAAAACACTTGAGGTGAAAGCAGCAAAAACACCAATCAAAACTACAACTTTGACAAAACTAAAAGAAAAAGCTTTACTATGATTGGACTAGTTTTGCTGTATGGACACTGTTACAATATAGTACATGCAGATATGAAATAGGTATTATAAAGTATTTATTAATGTGCTTGTTTAACCGGTTGTATTCATTTTTGAATTTGGATTTTATTGTATTTTTATAAATATGTTGTTGTTATCCAGTATATAACTCATAAACCTGAAATCTGATGAGAAGTCCAAATAAAAGAGCGGTTAGAGCTGGTTTAAACTGGTTTAAACAGGGACACTGTGCTGTCATGCACAAGTTTAAACTGCAGCTCACTTTCTTTCTTTGGGTGTGAACAGTGCCCATGAGTCACATTCATAACTGGTATTGCACCATTCATTTGTTTCCTGATGTATCTTCTTTAAAGTGTATTATATTATATTATTGTTATTATTTAATCTTTCTTTAATTAGTTTTATTTCAGAGTCCAAAAGAGAGTTTCTGAATTGAAGATCTACACGAGGTGGGGTGACCCATCCTGTTCTTTTTTATGTTGGTGCAATGCACTTATTCTCCTTTGCTCAATGACAAAAGAGCTTTTTTCCCTCCAAAATGGCATGTTGCAATCACTGGTAACGGCAGATTCTTTTTTACTCTTCACAGCCCAACATAAACAAAATATCTGCAAATGCATACACTTGTTTTTAAATATTTGGATATTATATTTTGTTAAAATTCCCCAGTGACAATGTTTAAATAATGAATGGAAAAAAACTGGCCGTCCCGGTTTCACTGGGTTTTGCTGCCACTGTGCCTCATGGGGCTGCCCAGTGGGCTTCACAGCAGGGGCTATAATTCCTGTCCAGCTCCTTTCATGGAGTCCCTCCTACCATAAAATCACAATCATTCATTAAAAGGCATGCAGCTCAAGTTACCATCAGGCATTTAGGACAGGAAGATCCTTTGAATATATCCAGTAAAATGTGAACAATGTGTTTAATTAAACCCACGCCTGAGACCGGAGGGAGCTGGGATAGGATACAATTAGTTTACCCCATGGAGTTACACAGTGGGCTAGCAGCAGGGGCAACTATACCTGGCCAACACCTTTCCCCTTGGTCTGTCCCACACATCTCTTCTTCTTTTCTCTCATGTGCATTCACAAGACATGGATGTTTAATAAAAACATATACAAACCCTATAATATATTTTCAGATTTAAAAAAGTTATTTAATGGTCTGTTTTGTTTTATTGGTGCACTATGCAAGATTGTTATGGGGGGGGGGCACCCAACTTAACAGTCTCCTGCATATCTCTATGTGGGACAACATAGTTTAGTCCAATTTTCACAAATACAATTTTTGGAGTTTTTGTGGGGTCTCTAACATGTGATCTAATTGGCAGTAAGAGAATAATCAAAGGTTAAGTTAAGTTATCTTCCTGCTGATTTGTGCAGAAATAAAATATCTAATTTACTGTGAAATAAATATTCTTTCCACATTGTCATTAAGGCCCAAAAAGATTATTTTAATTGATCTAATTTCATATTAAAAAAGGAACCACACAAAAAATCTCAATAGCTTTGATTTTATAACTGATGATCATAGTTTCACTGGGTTGTACTGTGCCTCCTGGGGCTGCCAGGGGCCTCACAGCAGGGGCTACAATACCTGGCTAGCCCCTGGGGTCCCTCCTACCATAAAAATCACAATCCTTATTTATGGATGGCCTACAGCTCAATTTACTATCTGATTTTTTGTTTAAATACATAGTAGAATTATCCTAGCAACTATGGGAAGGAGATGACTGGTATGTCATGGCACCATTCTACCCAACCTGCCAAAGTGTGTTTCACCCAAATGTTGTAGTACTGGACCAAACCTTCCCCCTGGGCCTTTGATGGAGATAAAAAAATGAACGACAATGTGACGGATTATCACTTTAAGATACTGGAATCCAACAACACCCTACAAGAATATCTGCAATACATGCATTTGTAATTCAAGTAAAGTGAAAACGCTTAAATAGTGATTGGCCCAAAGGGGTGTATATGTGTGTGTGTGTGTGTGTGCCGCTGCTTGCACAGGCATGTTTTGGTGTGTCTGCATTGTGTGTGCCTGTGCGTGAACCCTCTCCGTGACTATACCATCCATCCCTCACCTGTCGTCCTACCTGTGTCCTGCAGTGGGAGAGGCCTCATACTGTGGAATGCCTGTTGCCATTTAAGCACCATTACTACCTGCTGCTGCCCTATTCTCCCTGCCCTCTATTGCCTGGGGTTCATATTGGATAAGAGCCATAAAGCCCTACGTTTCATGGGGCTGGGTTTGGTGTAATTGGAGGGAGGCAGGCCCCTCATTCCCAGCACTGCAGGGGGCTACAATCACAGGCTTGCCCTAGCCTTTAGGCCGCCCCACCAGGGGCTAAAGAGGGTCTAAAGAGGGCACTGCGGGGTACGATATCAAACACCCTCAGAGTCCCGGGATAACAGCAAATAACACTGCAGGAGAGGGAACACACACACCGGCAGAACACACTCTTACACACACACACACACACACACACAGTCTGTCTGTCAGGACTTGTTTATTGTGGTGAATAAAGCATTGTGCTCACTGAAGCGGCATGCAAAATCATGGAAATGAAAGGGTCCCTACTGAGAATGTCTTGCCTTTGTGAATGTTTGATTATGCTGTTGATGTATTGCTTTGTGAGGTATAAAGAATCAAAGCAAGTCAAAAACCAGATTTTTATCACACATAATATGCAAATTTGCATTTTACTTAGAAACAGTCTGATGGGACACACCACAGTTCAACTTAGGCGCAAACTTGTCCCACCACATTTGCCCAAAGGACCTATTTACACACCCAATGACAACAAAGAGGCTACAACTCAGGATATGTCAGCAAACTTGTCACTAGCAAGAAAGACAGCACAAAATCAACAGCAAATGCTGGCAGTAATCTCTCATGTGGGGATTGAGTTGTGTAAAGAAGTGCTAAAGTAACAGTGAGTTTTTAAAAGAAACAATATACAGTAAGTAGTGTCAATATGAGAGGGCAGGGTTCTCTCTGTGTGTATGTAGCAAAGCGTACAGTATGTGTGTGAGAAGAATGTACGTGCATGCAGGCTTGCATGTCCATGTTTATTGTCATTATATAGTTGAGTTTGTATTGCCAACGGTTGAAATTTGTGTAAAAGTCTGCGTGCAGGTCTGTTTACTGTGTGTGTGTGTGTGTGTGTGTGTGTGTGTGTGTGTGTGTGTGTGTGTGTGTGTGTGTGTGTGTGTGTGTGTGTGTGTGTGCGCGCGCATTTGTGACGAATGTGTGTTGGCAGTATTCCACGTTTGGTGGGCATAGTAGTACATGAGTTGATTTGTGTGTTGGGTGCAACAGTGTGTGCAGGTCTGTTTAGTGTGTGTGTGTGTGTGTGTGTGTGTGTGTGTGTGTGTGTGTGTGTGTGTGTGTGTGTGTGTGAGAGAGAGAGATCTGATGCCTGGAATGCCTCTTCTTCTTACATCCCCAAGAGGTCAATTCACTTACTTATTGTGTGTGTGTGTGTGTGTGTGTGTGTGTGTGTGTGTGTGCAATGAAGGTTGTCTATTTGTGTGTATTTGGATGTGTATGTACAGTACGTTACTGCATCCTATAAGTGTATAAACATCCGTGTGTGTGTGTGTGTCTAGGTGTAGATTGATGTTAATCCCACTAGAAGCCGCAGTGTGACAGAACAAAGCTTAGCTGAGGTGTCCAACAGGTCATGTTGAGTTAGTGCTAACAGCCCGTTGAAAATCACTGTCAGTTATCTGTATTGTCACGAACATACAGTTTAGGTTAAGTTAGGGGCACAGGTGGGACGAAACACTGACGCTGTCCAATCACAAGACTCTGGATCGAGCTCTCATTACAGTCAGCGACCACCCGCTAACAGCTCCAGGGCTGCTGCTCTATAGCTGACCCTGACCTTTGACCTCATTGTAGCCAAGAAAGGAGAATTCCCTTTCAGGGTTCTGACACAATTAAGGACAGTATATGTCAATGCTTAAAGTTCTGGGGTCTCATTTATAAACGTGGCGTACGCACAAAACGGGGCTGAAAATGTGCGTACGCCACTTCCCACGCAAAGGTTGTGATTTATAAAAAATAAAAAAATTGACGGGAGAATGTGCGGTCCTCCATGCAAACTCTGACCCATGTGTACGCACATTTTGGAGACAATGGGAATTGGTGACGCAGATGTTGAAGTGAAGTCAGAGTGCAGAAAGTAAATCGTAAAGAACAACGATTACTTGTCATATTTTCAAGTATTGATGCCTCATGCACATTTTTTCACTCCATATCATCCACGTTATCATGCATATTAAATCCAGCAGTGTTATTTGTGCGTACTGATTGATAATTGTTCCATAAACACCTTGTAAAATCCAACTCAAATCTTAAATAAAAATGGAGGAGATGGCCCGATCAAATACCGTAGCATTAGATAAAGGCAGAACACAGTGTAGCCTCAATAACTAAATATATGTCTTTAATACTGTGCATATATCATCAAATGTGACAGTCTATAAATACAGCCGTTAAGCTCTCGTGCAATTGTTACCCTTAATGTCCTCGGTATCGGTCCAAACTTAAATGCTGTGCGTGACAAAACCAGCATGAAGAAAAATGTGTTTGCCTATTAGACTTTCGTCTTCAAATTGTATCTCGGGGTGGGGGATACCAATAGTTGATGCTGTGATTTTGGCAAGGCGTTAACAATCTAAATACTATATACTATATATAAATACTGCAGTGACCCCCGTGCGTAATGCTGCATGATGGCACTGATGGCTCTTGTAGGAGGACTACGCCAATGGAAGAATCATGAGAGAAAGATACTTCAGGGATCATGACAATGACTGGCTAATATGCCGATTTAGATTTTCTAAAGCTGCGCTCTTGGATCTATGTACTGAATTGGGTCCAGTAGAGAGGGCAATGCGCCAGAACCGTGCCATCCCGGTCCAAATACAGGTCCTCGCCACTCTGGGGGCAACTGGCTGTTTCCAGAGGGAAATGGCAGACAGCTACGTGTTTTTTTTATAAATATTATATATAATCATCAACTTTATCACTAAGGCTTGTTTTTATATAATATATAGTTCTGTTAAATCTTATCATATAGGTCTGGTATATCGAAGCTGTCCCCGAGTGCCGTAATGCCTGCCGTTTTGGATGGTATTATTAATATAGGTAGTCTATAGATCAGGTTTACCTCATGGGCGTAAATCTGATCTAACAGTAGGGGGGGACAATAAACATAACATTTCTGAAGAGCAATTTTTGAAGGGGACAAATAATTCAGCCACAATTATACTCGTAGAGGACATGTGCACGCAGATGAAAGCCTTAATACTATCATTAGTGTAGCATGGAGACTGTACCATTATCCTTCTTTTCAGCGTTTCTCTCGATTCAATGAAAAAGCTGACTAAATTGACCAAAATATTCTTCTTTAAAACCATTTATTTATTTTTAAGTTGTTTACAATCAAGCCACAAAAATACCTTAAAACATAATGACTTATTTTGAAAATATTTCCTCATATAAAAGAAATACAATGCTTTTGTACACTTGTTAAATTAGCTGATCATAATGTAAATTAGTGAGCCACTAGTAAAGCTCATCTGCTCACCCTGACAGCCACACACCTCCAAAAATATGAACTAAGCTCAACACACTTACCTGAGACTCTACACCTGACTGTCCCTGGTCTCCCTGAGACTCTACACCTGACTGTCCCTGGTCTCCCTGAGACTCTACACCTGACTGTCCCTGGTCTCCCTGTTCCTCAGTTCTTTCTGTCTCCTTTGCCTGTGACATAGTGACGTTAGTAGGCTATTTCCATAAGCACCCATTCTTATAAAGATGTTACCAAATTGTCTTGATATGAGGACTTATTGTACTTACTTGGCGTTTTGGTGTACTGAAAAAGGATCTTATGCGTGTTTTTCATTTCTCTCATTTTATCTGGGCAACAACAACACAAATCTTTAACGTCAGATGTCTAAATATGAGTTAGTTTCATAGGTTCACCACGCGGTCATATTATAATTATAAAATGATCTTGCGTCCTCCACATAAATATTAGGTTTCGTCTGGGACAGAGGATATATATTTAACTGATCAGCCACTTAACTTCATATTCAGCAAAACACAACTGTAGATCTTCAATATTAACCCTAATATCAGTTCACACACGTAACGTTAGGCTTATCGCTGTGGTAACGTTAGTTGCAGTGGGTGCATTTCTATCCAACAAGCTATTAAATAAGCTAGGTAACGTTACATTATATTACACTAACATAGCAAACTTTTTTGTCATGACTAATTTATTAATTACTCAGCATAATTTCTATTTGAGAAAAGAACAACTTCATCCGATGTTTAATGTGAATAAAACAGCCTTGAACTGCCTACTTACTACATACCTGTCACTAACCGATGTGACTGTGAGTCTACCGCAGATCCTGATGTACAGCAGGCAGTGGACCAAACCACTGTGAGGCAAAGGAGGGGGGACTCAAAATGTTTCTAAACTTAAAAAGCATTTTTTGGGGTTTGTATTGTTTTACTACTTACACAGATATTTTAAGTATACATCATTATGTTATTTACAATACACAGCATTGTTTTAATGATATGTCTAGGGGGGGACAACCATTAGATGGGGGGGGGGTCCGGACCCCCCCGACCCCCCTGGGATTTACGCCCTTGGTTTACCTACACTGTGCGAGAAGAGGTCGAAATTATAATTCAATTTGCAGCAATTTCACATCATGATGATTTTAAAATTGTAATCAGATCCTGGACCTTAAAATATGACAAAATTGGACACTGTTCATCTGTAAGTTCATCTGAAAAGGTGGTGAGGAATAAAAAATGTAAACATGCCAATGCTATGTTATCAATATCTCAAATGTCAAATACTGGTTGTCCTGATACACTGTAATTAACTGGACATATTTTCTAAATGAATACAGTTTTGTGTACAGCACAGTGAGGCAGGTAGCTCTATAAGGCTGAAAATTCATAGTGCAGAGATGAGCTGAAGTTCAACTTTGGTGTGGTTCTTTACATTTCCTGAGTTTTGTGGCTCTTGGCTGAAGCTTAACAATCCTACCAGCGTCATAAACATATTTCTCTCCACACCATGCCTTGACCCTTCTTGCTTTTTGTCACTGTTACTATCAGGTTGAACTCTTAAGCGTGATTTATGGTTCTGCGGAGGCTTCACGCAGAGCTTTCGCTGTAGCTTACATAAGTGGCTTGAAGTTTATACTTGTGCGTTGGTGTGTGCGTCGAGCCGGCATGTGTGTGTGTGGGGAGTGTGTGGTGGAGCGAGGAAGAAAGTGAGAGAGTGACTCAGAGCGAGTAGCGACTCTAGAGTCATAGGGAGAGAAACAGTGTCTCCCCTGTGCTTTCTGACCACGGTGGGAAATCTCTAACAGGAAAAGTTAACCCTCTCCTTGATTTCATGTTGTTTAAGGAGAACCAGGAAATGAGTCGGGGGAAATGCAACGCTGCCAAGACACGACGTGCGTTTCCGTTGTTACATTTTTCGAGAGGTGCACGTCAGGCTAGGGTCCGGCGTAGGTCTGTATCTCGTAGAATTTACGCAGAAGTATAAATCACGCTTTACTCAAGGAGAGCTGATAAAGCGACCTGTGTGCATCTGCGGGGGCGGGGCTTCAGGGCTTCAGGGCTCTCAATCAAGCATGTCTTCGCAGCGGGCTACAGGCGATTAATACGCCTATTTGGAAATGAATACCTCCATATTTCACATGCATGTTTCTGACCGCTGGATATAGCCTACTAAAAACTTTACTCTCTGAACTCATTTCCTCTTGATATTTGAATTTCGTATAACCTATTGCTCTATGATCAACCTTTTGAGAGGAAGTCAGTAGCTTGAGCCATTCTTCTTATCACTGGCAGCTTGGCACCCATCTACCTGAGAAGTGATTCCTGACAAGATTTTGTGTAGCAGTTCATTTCACATTAAGAAATTACACACATTTGTTCACTTCTCAATCACTCAACGTCACTAAGGATGCCAAAAAAAAAAAACTGCCTTTAAGCAGGTACCAGGTGAGTAAACACCCTTTACTCTAAGCTATAATTACTCTGCCATTTAAATACCTCTTTTCCTCAAATGGTCCCTTTCATTTAAAATTCCTGCTGCTCCAAGCACTAATTCTCACATTAAATAGTTGAAATTGTACTAGTTTGTGAATTCATGTCAAAGCAGATTTGAAGATGGCCATTAGTTCAAACTACATCCATAAACACAGCTTAAAAAATTATTAATTTTTAAATGTTTATCATTTTGTTACCGACACAAATAAACATGGTGAGCCTAATCATGAAACATTGTTAACAAGCAAAGATTGAATGTCGAGAATTTTTTAGGAGTTGCACCTCTCTTTATTGAGGAATCACTAGACTCGCTGGAGTCTAGCCGACACCCATCCCCTGCTGTGCCAGTTAGAATTCCTACTTCTTGCGTTCTCATTGGCACACACACACACACACACACACACACACACACACACACACACACACACACACACACACACCAAGCTCCTTGATCATGTCCTAGGATGGCAGTAATGACAGTGTTTAGTTTAGGTGATTTAGCATTACTCAATCTTAGCTAACATCTCTCAGGAATTCAGCCAGAGGGGAAATCGACTGTCAAACTGACACTTAATGAGCTCAGTAGGGAAAGCAGGCAACCAAACTGAAGAACATCTGTCAACGTTTTCATTTATTATTATGATCATAGGAAACATCATTTTAAGTAGTATATCCTCCTACCGATCGACCCAACCACTAATTGGTGCATCAGATCAGAAAACACTTCAATGTGTCGTATTTTGTCCAGCCTGTCCTGACCCAAAAAAGACCATATGGGTCGATTGTCCGAGCAGCTCATAACAACCGACAATTACGTTTCATTTTAGGCAGTGAATTCTCGTGGCTGTATTAGTTATCGTGAGAGCAAACTAAACTAGTTCCGTTTTTATATTGTTTACTGCGTGTTTAAAATGGCGCCCGTTACGTTAAATAGAATGGTCACATGACTAGGGTCACGATTAAACCTCCACCGTGCGGCAACAAATAAAACAGTCATAATTGTCATTTTTTCTGTCTTTGGCAACCGATCTATAATGTCGTTTAGGTATGAGGATGTGTTGATTTTGTCATTTGATTTGTATGAATGAAGTACCAGAGAAAATACACATTATATGAAATGACCATGGTGTGAATTTCCTTTTCTCCAATCGCCATTGGCTTATTTTCCTACAGCCTACAAGTCCGCAGCTTCTCGGTGACCTATGCACAAATTAAGGAAATAATATGACAGACTGAACAGGAACTAAATCATTTATTCTTCATCTGATCAGGATAAACACGTGATCTCCCAGTCAGGAGCTCTCTTGCATATCACCCATAACTTGTTGTATTACTCTGAATGAGATAAATGCTTCCCACACAGTCCCGTCTCCACTGTTCACCTCAACCGTGGAGGTAGGAAGCAGAGGGGAAACCCCCTGGAATCCCCGCTTTCTGTGTGGCCTGTGAACCCCAGATTCAAGAGGTCTACAACCAATTTGCCTACACCCTCACCAGGCTTCTTTTTTTTTTTATCCCTGTGTCAAGCAGCAATGAGACAAGTTCTGAAAGCTCCCAAACATAAAATGCGTATGGGCTTCAGCATCAGTTGCACTGAACCAAGGAAAATAATGAATACATTCTAAATAAATCCAGTACATAAATAAGCAAGATGGAAATGTTTCAAAATCGGATTTCTTTTGAACCAAACTGTATGAGGTCACAGCACTCTTGCTTGCTTAATAAATTTCAACATTTTGAAAAAAACTAAGCCTTTAAACATTACTCAACATTTAAATCACTTTCTTTATAATCAAGAGAAAGTCGTTTTTCCCTTGACGTCTTAACGTTTTATTTCACTACATTGTATGAACACAGACTTTATAAGAGACCAGAATTGGCTGGGCTAGACCACTAACAAGCCCCCACTGGCCCTTCTTAATAATCTGGGACTAACTGATGGAGACAAGCCAAAGTGGAGGAAGTAGCTTGGATCCCTTAGTGGGCTACCGGAACTACTGTGGCTCTGTGCGTATGTGCGTGTGCTTCCCTCGGTGGAGGAAATGCTACCCCTCTGGAGACTATTACCCAGTAGCACCATTAGCACTGGAAGACGGAAACTGAGCTGCTTTGTCTTCCCAACTTCCCACTGCTGTGGAAATGGCACACATAAAGGCTGCAATTCAGATAGATAGAAAGAAAAACAGAATGATAGGGTACACTGGGTGGTGGTGTGGTTTGTTGTTGGAGACCAACAGTCTATACAAACCACTAAACATTTGACAATTAACTTTTTGCATTTTCTAAGCCATGCTAGGCGCCTGTTGAACTATTGGACGAATTGCCATGAAATTCTGTATCGACATGCATGGTTTCCAGAGGATGAACCCTACTGATGTTGGTGATCCCCTCACGGAGGTTCTGATTGTTGTTCCAGAAAGGATTGTCCCCACAATCATAAAATGTATTGGGCCTCTTTCCTCTGCTGTCCGCACAAACCTGCACAATTTAGGATTGATGTTTGATAAATCTACACTGTTTGACTCACATGTAAAGCAGCTAACCCGATCTTGTTTTTTCCATCTGAGAAATATTAGCAAATTGAGATCTGTAGTTTCCACTGCTGAACTTGAGAAGCTCATAGATGCATTTATCTATTCTCGCATTGATTACTGCAACTCACTGTTCTATGCACTCAGGAGGTCTGCCCTTGATCGCCTTAAATCCATCCAAACGCCGCTGCAAGGCTACTTACTTACTACTTACTTAAGGTCATCTAGACGGTCTTACATCACCCCTGTACTCAAGACCTTGCACTGGCTACCTGTCAAATACAGGATTCAATTTAAGATTCTCACATTAACATACAGAGCATTGCACCTGCATATGTGGCTGACCTACTGGAACCTTATTTGACAGCACTCCCTCTAAGGTCTAGTGCCACCATCAGGTAAAAATGTACTTATACTTTGGTTTATGACCAAATACCTGCAAAAATAATGACATTCCCATCCGTACTAATTAGCCAATGTTTGCATGGTAACAGGCTAAATTAAGATAGTGAACAGATAAGTATTATACCTGAAACATAAGCATTTTAGCATTGTCATTGTGAGCACGTTAGCATGCTGACTTCAGCCCAAAGCACTGCTAAGTGCTGTACAGCATATAGGCTGTTGGCTCTTCTGGCTTGCTAGTAGAAAACAAATCTGGTATGTTTTGAAGAACAAAAAGTGAACTTACATTATATTCATGATATCATACTCCCAGGAATTTTACTTGTCTGCAATTATTACCTTAACCAAAGAGGTTATGTTTTCAGTTTGGTTTGTTCGATTGTCTGTTTGTCAGCAGGATTGCGGAAAAGCTACTGGCCAGATTTTCATGAAACTTGGTGGAAGGGTATACTGTAGCATGGGCCAAGGAAGAATCTATTCAATTTTGGAGCAGATCCGAATAACCGAGTGGACACACAAATTATTTTTTACTTTCGTTAACATTGTGAGATATGCCATGACATTGGCAGAGGTCTGAGCTCCTGAGCGCCCTTCTAATTTTAATCGATTTTGGCGATCACAGCTTTTGCTGAACTCAGTTGCACGGAGAAGGCTCCTTATCAGTCAAGAGGTTTTATCATACCAATAAAAAGCTTGGCTTGGCTGGATGTCAAATTAGTCACCAACACAGCTGTGTGTGGTCTTGTGTGTTGTATATCCGTGCGTATAGCCAAGAAAAAGCAGCATTTACACTTAATTAATTAATCATTAAAGAAATAATACTATCTTCTCTGACAACAATGCCAATGCCATTTTTTTCTCCTTTGAAATTTCCATTCTGTGATGGAATGCTTGTTTTTGTTTTGGCCTGTGTGTTGTTGTAAACTGACCATTTTGACACCCGGGTTGCCAGACATGAAACGCAAACACGCAAAAACAGCGGGCTGCAGCGATGGTAGCAGCAACCAAACATCTGGATTAACAGAGATGGATTAATTCTACCTGACCTAAAAAAAAAAACTCAGCATCTTTCTAAACAGTTGCATGACCAGAGACATGGTAAAACACAAATATTGTAGATGCATTTAAAAGATGGAGACAGCTTAGAGCCCAAAAGGATGCCGATTTGGCTAATTTCCTCCAAAAACAGGTAAGCTTTATTAATATATATCACAGCTAACGTAGTAGGGATGGGCATGTCATTTCAACATTCATGTGCTCGCATTAAATTATATAGAGTACTCAAGTTAATAACTCGCGATAAAAAATTGAGACACAGTTGGTGAAGTGATCCCGACTGGTGCTAATGCCACCATGCTAACAGCTAACGTTACAGGAGGACCAGGCAAGCGGGCGAGCCACGGCTGCTTACAACCACGGTGACGGACATGTGACAGAAACCGCAAGTTTGACTTCCTCATAATGGAAACATGCAATTTAACGTAATGTAACATGAATTGTTAGATTGGGACAGCTTACAGCTTACGTTCTCTACAGGTCGCTCTGCAATGTAGGCTATGCAACGTTTTGTTTTGTTGGAATATTCTTGTGGCTAACGTTACCATTGCCAGCTTCAAGGTTATGATATGTTGGACAATAAGATGATTTCCACTTTGTTACAAACTGGCGTGCAACCATAACGTGTAATGTACAGAGTATAGATATGCAGTATAACAGGGTCTGGAAAGTAGTAGTACCGAAAATCTCCCCCTTGCAGAAATTCTTCCCCTGGCTTCTGTTCAGCAGCCGTAGCCGACAGACTGTGACTGTGACCTGGGTACAGACAACAGTAAGTTCGCAGTCTTTTTAGTGGTCGTTGTTGTTACGGTTAGTCGATAAAAGGTGACTGTCAGCCGGGCTTTAATAACCGTCAACATAGCAGCATCTAGCAACTCCGCTGCGCTGTGGAGTAATGTCTAGCAATGCGAGACTAGCATCTAGCTAACATTGACATTGTGGGACTTTGGGTTTAGCGTTCACAATCTGGCAACCCTGTGCACTTTGACGTTGCGGAGGAAGGGCTTGGGGAGACGACTCTCCTCAGTATTTTGAATTTGGACTGCAGTAACCATTTTAAATGCTAGCTGTCAGTATTACATACAGTATTGGACCTTTAATGTTTTTGATATTTTAAAAGTTGCTCTGCGGTTACAACAACCTTCAAACTTTAGTAGTATTTGTATACTTAACAAAAACTGTGTCCCTCTCTACATGCTCCATTCTGTTGTGACTATCCATACATATATTGCCTATTTTTCATTTAAAACTTGAGATGCCCAGTCATTCTGCCTGTTCTCCAGATTCAGTAAGCCCAAAGCTCTTTTACTCTTAGTGATAACTTCACATCACATATTTAGGGCGACTTAAACCACTAATCCATTGTATACACAGTACACTAAATAAACGTGGGCTAAATTGCCAAACCTTTTATAATGCATTATCTCCTGCACTGTTATGGTTCAACATTCAAACACACAGAACGTAAATTCTGACAGGTGCTAGATGAAGTTTGAATACTATCAGGTAAAGAAAACAACATCATAATGTAGATATAGGTTTGTTCTACAAGCCAAGTATGAATATAGGCTTCTTGATAGTGTTTACTGATACACCTGCAGAAAGTGGAGAGCAGAGCAAACAAAGGAAATTAAGTACTGTTTCTGAGCAGAGACAGACCTACATGTGGATAACTGCATGTTGTCTGCATGTTAAGGTGTTTGGAGACATTTGAAAATGCAAGTCAGGCTCATGTTAAATTCTTTATATTGATATTGCTTTACCATCTGTCCAACCACTGGGCAGATCTGCATACAGTATGCACAGGTACAAAGATGATAACAAAAATAAATGGTGCCAAATCAATATGGCAAATCAGGCTATTCTAATTCTGTTAGGGCAAAAGAGTCTTTTTAACATACTACTGACTACAAAGTCCAGTTGGAAAAAAACAACTCAGACCTTCATCATGGACCAAAACGTTGTTAACAAGTGCAGTGTGCTGTATTTTTTGGTCTTTTCACGTAAAAGAAAACAACTTAAAAAAGCACCCCCAAATGATGAAAGTGACAAAATGACATTCCTGTGACTGACATACCAGTACTTTAGAATTAGGCAAAGTCAGCCACCCACTTGAAATTGCAGGTGCAGTGAGCAATGCAGAGAGTCACCTGAACATTGCAATGATAGCGGTGTGACAGACGGTGGGGAAAGAAAGGTATAGACAGTGTTAGGCCCTGCTGGTATTACCAACCATCTTTCACTTTGTGGAGGTTCTTGAGACTATTTAAATTAGTGTTGTGTTTTCCATAACATATCTAAATATTCTGCTTCCATGTTGTGCTATCACCTACTCATAGCACTAAAGCTGTTAAAGGATATAGTCTGTGGCATGAAGTGAACACGTCTCGGTCGCTCCGTCCTCTGATAAAAGTTTGTACTATGACTGTTCCTTTAATCAAGACTACACAATGTCCTGAACTGCAATTTTTGAAACATATTCCAATTTAAACGCTTAATGTTGGGGAAAGATCGCAATTTGCGGAGCAATTCGGCCATGCGCTCAGTCACGGATCGCACAGAGCTCATCGTGATTATAAGAGATGTTATTCGAGAGGAGATTGGTTTGGCATTTGATTTAACATTGCAGCCGATAAAGCAACACAGAGACACTGATCTCGATGGGTCACAGATTTCGGTGTAACACCGGTCCTCAATCCCAGGCGCGCACAATGATTGCCCGGCTGTTTAGCTGGGTAACTAAAAGTATCATTATGAAACTTGCCAGGGAAGCAGCTGGAAATCTGAAATTTCAGGGGAAGAAAATACATATGTTCCCCGATCTTTCCCCTGACCTGGAGACATATAAGTTCGATTGAGAGAAGCAAGAGTGAAATACGGCCTCCTGCATCCATGCAAGCTGATAGTTACTCATTATGAGAGCACGGTGACATTTACTGACGCTAAAGAGGCAATGACCTATTATGAGCAGGTAATCAAACCATCCCTCTGGGATATAGTCTGGTAACTGGTTTCCATGTCTCTTATTGGCAACAAATCCAATGAAAAGACCAAGAAATACATTAATCCTACTGTCTTGTTTGTGTACCCAGAGTCTGATATATCTTATTCCACTGTGCCATAGAGGTCCATTGTGGTCCAAAAACTGTTAAAAAAGTGGGCCCACACTGTTGCTCTGGGTGTTTTGCCATCTATGAACTACCAATATGTTGTAGTTTATTTTGAGTTAACACCACACACACTGCGGGTGCCATAAATACTCACCAGGGCACAAAATATGTATTTATCCGCCGCTGAAAATAGCCCTTAACAAATGCACTATTTACTCTTCTTTGAGTAATGTTACAGTGCCCAGGTGTGTCAGGAGATTATTTAGCCTATTTCTTTTTTTAAATGAAAGTATGTATTTGTGAGCCGTTGTTCAAGATTTTGTCTTCAACAGGAACCAATAGGCTTATGGTTGAGTGCCACACGGTAGCAAACTAGAAAGAACTGAAAGACGGACTGATGCATTGTTGGTTTTCGTCTTTCCGGCGGATTATTGACAATAACAAAGATATAGAATAACACCAGCCTTATCCTTTAAACACTTGATGTCTGGTGAATCAAGGATTGTAATGAATCCCATTTGAACTGTCTGGAGCTAAAAACCTCTCAGAGACATCTTCCAATATTGGGGTGAGTATTCAACTATAAAAAAACTTTGTTTTCTTTCAAAAGACCGAAAAACTATAACATCAAAAACCTGACCTGTGAGCATCCTATTGCTTTTTTTAAATTAAAATCTGCAACCAGCCACCTATTTATGTAAAAGTTAGGCACCAGTGCTGCACAGCACACACAATTATGTCTAATGATAAAGGAGCAATCCTAATAGTATACAGACATAACCAACTTCATTTAGCAAGAATGTAAATTAAATCCTATCAGCACGATGCAGTTTCAACTGTTATCAGGTATTTCACAAACGTTAAGCTACATTACACACAAGAGCAAATTAGCATTAAAGTCATTATGTGTCATACTTTATCTTTATATCAAGTTTGTGTCTGTATGTATTATGTGTTGCATTTCTGCATGTGTCCTAGTGCATATTTACACTGTATAGTGTGTGATTGTGAAATAAGTATGAAATAAGGCAGACAAGAAGAGAAGTGCAATAACATTTCAGCTAGTTTGGCACCCGTCCAGTGTAGTCTTGTTCACAGGATTATGATAAACACATAGGCACACAAACACACATACTGTGGGCATGCATGGATCAAGGCACGTCTTGTTAATTCCCTTGAGAAACCGACCACAAACTGGCTCTGTAATGCAAAGAGGAAGCGTCGGGTCTCGCTGCCGAGGAACTTCAAAGGCCCAGATGGGAGACTCATTTACTCAGGGAGATTTTCTATTTAGATGCTATTGCAGCAGTGGAACCACAGCAGCACTATCACATATCTAGGAAACCCCACATTTGGAATTCGGTTGTTGCTTTTATCCTTTGTCTCTCTCTCTCTCTTTCTCTCTCTCCATCCCGGCTCCTGTCATTTGCTCACACATAAATTTTTCCACAAGTCTTAAGCTTGAGTGAGAAAAATATACAGTCCATGCATGCTTGACATAGTTCTCCACATCAAAACAGCATAAACACTGATGATAACTCAACAGCCAATTTGTTTGTCTTACACACTTTGATATGCATCTCCATGTCATGTGTTGCTTAAGTCAAAGCTTTCAAGTGTCCCAGTGATTCATGTCCTGTCAAATGGTCTCCCTCCCTCTGTGTTCTTTGGTTCAATTTTTTTATGTCTGTGGTTGTTTCCCTCGATGTGTTTCATCAAAAAGGTGAATCGATTGAGGTAAAAACCTTCATATACCCTTTATAAAACATCATATACAACGCATAAACTTCCCTTCATGACTGTTGTACCACTTAGTACAGAATGTGTGTGTGTGTGTCTGTACCAATCCACAATCCACACAGTCATTATGTCTGAACAGACAACTCATAAACATAATTGACCGATAAGGAAGAGGAGACGTGATGAGTTACCTCAGCTTGGCGCACACACACACACACACACACACACACACACACGTCTGAGGATTGGGATAGGTTATCACAGGCCATGCCATACACAAACAAAGAGGCAGACGAGTCTCTGGACAGACAAGAAAACGTGCGCAGACACACACGCGTGCCAATATATTACTAACGTACCTGTACATCCTGGAAATTGTGTGTACACATACGCACACACGTGCGTGTGTGAAGTGAAATTAAGTATAGAGGAGGAAACAAAGAAATAAACGAGGATGTGAATGGAGAGAAGAAAATTCACATCTTCACATTACAAAGGCTTTAGTAGTGATTCAACAGTTTCAAGTATTACTGATCTTAGTTCGTTTTAGCAAATTTGAGTTCCTGGTAATGATACTAAAACAAATTTACTTTAGAATGTGTTTTCTTTTCTGTATACCCATACATGGCACTTACATGCCAGGTATTCTACTGTATATTACCAGAAACATAAAAAAGCAGGGTCAGACATTGGTGGCACAAGTACAAAAGGAGAGATTTAGGTAGGAATTCAGGAAAGTTGTCAGTACTAAACCGTCACAGAAGCTCACTTAAGTTCCACTTATGAATACTTTACAAGCATCATTTGCACTGAATCCTTGATTACACCTTCTGTCTTGTTTTAAAAACAATCAGATTTTAATATTATTACTTGATTTAAAAAAGATGATGTGTACAGATGTTTATTTTATTGTTATCAGTAACCCTGTGCTGCCTTTGGTCAATCGCTTATATATTGTCTTAATAAACACTGAAATATACTGCCCTCAGGTGGTTCCTGTCAGGAATGCCTGGACTTATTACTGTACATCAGGAGCCCTTTGTGACTGGGATCATACATCAAATACTAATGTGCAAATGTAAAATCACATATACAAATGTATTGATGAATGTAATGATTTTATTTACATGCATGCAGCATAAAAGCAGCTAAACTCATTTAACTGGGTAAAACCCAAATTGTCACCGATTATTGTTGACCGAGCTGGTACGGTGGACACGTTTAAATGTGAAATGGGATGAAGTCATCAGATGAAACAAAACTTTGGGCATAAAGATATGGAGTAACTGATGTCATGGGTAAGGGAAAGCTGCTCTTAGACTAAATCTAGTTGCCTCATATCAACCAGCACAGGATGTTAAAGTGTTTGCATGGAGCAGTGAATTACTAAGTGGGGTCTATGTTGTTATGTTGATGTGAAATGTGAATGGGAAAATCAACCAAAACATTGTTGAGAAAATAAAACCTTTTGTTAGTCGAAATAGCATGTTAAGACACAAAAACACATCTATACTTGATGATAAAACTCGCTGTATGCTACCTAAGGGCATCTTTAAAGCCAGAGCAACAATGGCATATCTACCATAAAAACATGGTACCATAAAAACATGAAAGCACACATCCTGATGTTTGATCTGCATTCATGCCAGTTTGATAACATCGGCCTCATAAATGAGTATGAATAGGTAGTAAAACCTGACTCTTTAATTATGCATTTCATAACTGTCATTTTCAAGTTGCGCAAGACTGTACAAGAGAAAAGCTGACGATGTCTAGTTTGTTGCACGCATTACGAAGACCTGTGCAGTAGTTTACTATGTGGCCTGCCGTCTCATTAAGATGGAAGACCAAGAATACCTTGCAGTCCATGCGTCTCAGTGTTTCCCCTACCATTGTTTTGGGGGGGCGGCCCCCACATACAATGCAACTCCCTTCTCGTTCCTCGACTTAAAAGTTCAATTCATTTTAACTTACGGGCTGGCTACATTGCACGCGTCACGTATGTGGAGCGGACTATCCAACACTACGTTTTCACTATAATCAATGAAACTGGCTACACCGGGCACGAGAGCGGCACGTAGTGGTGTGTTCCGCGGAGATCTAAAAACTACCGATATACAGGAAACGACTTAATGACTGTGAATGAGCGTACTGGCAGTTTCATTTTGAGAATTTCTGTTTTTATTTCCTGTTTCCCTCACCTGTGTCCTCTGATAACAGGTGACAGTAAATTGACATTTTCACAGCGCTGTGCCAGCTCCAAAAAACTGAAGAACAACAACAACAATCCCAGAAGGAAAGCTCTCCGTCTGGCCTTTGACTCACACAATCCTACGCCGTGTGTGCGCAGCTGGTGTAGCCAGTTAAAACATACATTCGGCGGCCCACACACTCCGCTAACCGTCCGCATACGTTACGTGTTCAATGTAGACAAAGTACCGTAACTTACTTTGTTACTGACTCCCTCTTTCCGACTCAAGACATTGCGCCAGCATCCTTTGAACCAACACACAGCCACGCAACTGCAATTACAAATAACATGTTGACTCTGTGTTGTTGTCTTGTTGAAAGCAAAAAGTATCTTCATGGTTCGTGAGATGGCACTGGTAAAGACGTCAGATTGCTCAGATGCTTAGATTGTCTAAGGCCATGTCCAGGCCAACATTAGGCCTGCGTGAACAAAACACAGCCCCCTAATTTATTTGAATGAGACCTCTGCATTGACAGAGCAGGGGTGCCAAGACAGAGGGTTCCTGCAAAAGAATGCAGGGTCATCCAGCAAAGAAGTTGAACTTGGCTCAACTTATGCCGGTGTGTGTGCTGACTGACTGTTTGTTCAAACAACAATGGCAGCTCCTGAAGAGGTTAGCGTAGAGAGATGTTTTATCCAATCACCAAGTAAGGCAGGGTATCCCTCAGGTAATCCCTTTTTATTTCCTGCCTGTGAGTGTGGCCTTAAGAACAGGTATGAACACTTTCACCCTTAGACTTGGTGAGTCATCACATAGTACGACTCCCTACTGAACCCTTTAGTTTCTCATTTAGTTCCAGAGACTCTTTGGTCATGCATGCATGCAATCACACAACCTCTAACTGTTCTATTTGAATGGACAGCATAAATTGGAATTTAAGGCCCAGTTCTCACATTCATATCATAGTGATGCTTCTTTTCTACCCTCAGGTCAGGAACATGCTGGATCCGAAATAATCCCTACAATAAGGCTGCAATTTCCTGATTAAGATCATTTCAACTATCCATGTCAATCCAGTTTAGCACTTCATACATAAATTTACCCACACTTCATGATGTTGATAGCACCATGTCAGTTCTACTTAGCTCGTTGACATGTCAGTTCCTCACAGGCATCTTCCTCAAAAACGGTCAACGAAAGGAAGAGTATGTTGAATGAACAACATGCTTGAGTTAGACTGACTGCTCATTTAATCTGAACTTTGTGAGGACGTCGGTGAAATCAAAGAGAAGAATATAATCATTTTTAATGCAACTTAAACATTTAAACCCCCTAATTACCACAGGAACATTAATACTCTTTCTGAAACCTCTATTATCCAACACAACAAAAGCTATTGTTTCCCACAATGCACAAGTCTTTCCTATGTGGTGAGACTATTTCTGTAAAAGACCTGGCTGGTAGTATCAAATACACAGTTAACACTGCACGTCAAACCCTCGGTCATTGGATCCAATGGATAAATCACTAAATCACACCACAATAGCTGCAGACTCGGCTCATTCACAAAGGCCACATGAAAAGGGAAGGAGAGAAAGAGGGAAGTCTGACTTCCATGGCTCAGGCCAGCCAGACAAAAGGCTCTGGAGCAGCATTGCCTCGGGACAAAATCATATGACACTGGTGCACAGGAAATCACCCAAATTGTCTATTGTCTGGGACAACATCACAATCCCTCTGCCTCTACGCAGGGGCATAAAACTGGGGAGGGAGAGAGCTGAGGGAAGATGGATAGAAGAGGGGGAGAAAGTGGGAGAGTGAGAAGTGAAAGAGGATGGGAGTATATATTCTTCACGCCATGTTTGGAGGGTACACATAAGAAAATGTATTCTAAATCTGGAGTAGCCATCAGGAAGACACCTGTGGAGCTTTCATTTTTGTTTTCATCAATGTCCCTGATACAAAATAAGGCTAAAACTACCGTGTCAACACATGGTATTTGTGTCTGTACATGTGCAGTCTATAGCTTGATAGATAACAGCTCAATCTGCATCCCACAACTATCTAAAATGGATGGCTTGTGTATTGCTGAGGACCCAAGGAAGTGCAGTGTCGAGTGCAACTTTTGAGATCTACGTGACATATTTATTAGTAGTGCATTATGTACACCCTGTGTAGGATATTGAGAGGGGACACCTATTTACTGTTACAAAGCCAAACAGCATACTGGGTACAGCTCGCTCTCTGTTCTGCTCACTACAGTACATTCAAGAACAGATGAAGACCAGAGATGTTCCATTGTAGCAAACTCAAAACATTTCAAGCATCAGCGACGTAATCTTGTAATAAACGCATTCTCAGTCTGGTTGCTGTTAGCAAATGACAAGTACAGTATACTAGCATTGCAAGAGGACGCAACAATGTCATGGCAGGTGTATTGCTCAGGACCCAAGGAAGCGCAGTGTCGAGTGTGACGTTGTTTGGATGAGCGGTTACTCAAAGAAAGCTGCAATCAATAATACCGGAGGCATGGCAATCAGCCCTTTCCGAATAGACACGTTTTAAACAGGCACTGCAGTAGTAAAAAAGCAAAGCAACAACTACAATGCAAGCAATGGAGGAGCAGTTTTACTACTTTGTATTGACATTGGCTGATTCCTCTCAAAGGGAAAAGTCTACCAAGGCTTTTTATTCTTAAGGTAAACAGTCATGTTAATGAAATATCAAGTCAGAGATATTTTCTACAACATTCCTGTAATTTGCAAGTTCACTGACACAAACGTAGCCCTGTTGTTACACTGGTTTCTATGTTATTTTAACCAAGGTGAGGTTTTAGTTTTGTGCATGACTAAATGGAGGTCTGTGCAATATACAAAGAAACTTGAATCAGTGAACATTTCGATTTTTCATGGAGCGCTCAGACAAAGTGGTGGTTGACTACAGCAAAGATCTAAAGTAGATGGAGTTTAATCAGAAAGTTGGGCTGTCTTTCTCTGTAATCTGATGTCCGTTTGTAGTGTCATTTTATATAGTCTTCCTTTTGTTTGGTCACTGTAGTTTTCACTCAAACAGCAAGCAAAGAAAATAGTGCATTTGTTGGGGACTAATTTCAGCTGCGGATTAATACACATTTGGTGCACTAGTGAGTATCTATGGCAGCAGAGAGGTGTATGTTGGATTAACTCTAAATTAACTACAGTGCCCATAGTCTTGGTAATTGATGAGCATGTCACCCAATGCAACAATAGGTCTCATTGATGAGTTTATAATAGTTACAACAATGGACCTCTAAGGCACAGAGGAATAAACTGTATCAGGCTTTGGCTACACAGAAAATGCTTAGAATTGATTTATTTCTTGATAATAAGAAACATAACACCAGCCTTATTCTTTATTTATTTTTTAAACATTGACCATATTTACTCTCCTCATCTGAAACTGCCTATTACTTCATTAGCATTCACGTATCTCAGCTACTATTCTGTCTTTTAGTCTGCTGCCAGAAAAACACATCTGCGTCAACTACAGTCAGAGCTGCGAGATAAGCTTAGTGTTGTCCTTATTGTACTAATAGTATTAACAGAATGCTTTTCAAACCATCTTAGTTCACAGTCAGTTAAAAATGTCGTACTACTTCTCACTTGGAAAACCATTTCCTCTGGCTAAACCCAGTTTGAATACATGAATTATAACCATTCATTTAGGATCACCAGAACTGTAGAAAACACAGAGAAATCCGAGGGGGGGGCCTACAACTCCCCTCCCCCTCTGTTCTGTTCAGGGATGTATTTGAACAGGTGAGTATCGTCAGCCAAAGAATGATGTGCAGGTAGGTAGTTAGGTAGAGCCTCAGGCCACACTGGCTCTCATCTATTCAGCTACACAACACATATAGACAGCTCTCCTCTGGAACAACATGTCCTCACCACCCACACACACCCACACACACACACACACACACACACACACACACACACACACACACATACACAAAAGAAGCGTTTAGGAGGATCAAGCCAACAGACTGTGTATTTTTTCCAAATATATATAAATATGGTGACAAACAATAAAACAAGTTTAATAAAAACATGTTGAAACTGTTTTAGAGACGCGTTGATTCAACTTTATGATCATTTTTGAGGTGTTTGTGGTGCTGTTGAATTGAATACCAACAGGTGTTTCTATTATTTTGTCAAGCCATTTATATCAAGGGTAGGCTAAATAACACGTGATGCAAACAACTTGTATTTTTGCATTACACAATCATGTTACTTACATGCGATTGTGATCTTTTTTCTTTTCATTTGTTAGGATGAGATGTTTCTGCAGGATCCCTCTAACCTATTTTAAGGAAATTATTTAAATTTGACCATATGGCCTTAGCATTAAACAGTGCTCTTTAATGTCGCCACCTGTCGGTTCAGGCATCGGCACAGTTTTAAAAGTAACGTATTAGCACTGGTGTCGAGAAAAAAAAAGAATGAATAAAAAATATATATATATATATATATATATACAACTCTAACTACTACATGTCACTAATTCCAAAAAACAGACATCATAACCAAAGCTGACATAACTCCTTTGTTCCCAAAACTGACCGAAAATGGAGGAAAGGATCCAAAGAAAAATAGCCAGAGAAAAATAGATTTTTAGAGAATATCACAGCTGTTAATATTCCAAAGGATATTTTGATGCAAAGATATAACCCTTCAGTACCTGTCAGTTACTTTGAGTTCATTCTACATCACAGTGAGAAAACAGCAGTCAGCCTGCACAAACACTTGATTGTGCACACACCTAATCACTTAAAAAAGTTTGTGTGTGTGTGTGTGTCTGTAACCTAAAAAAGCCTAATGGCATTTAAAAAAATAAAAAAATAAAAGCCTCATAGAAAACAACTTAACAAACTTCAACTTGAATTGAAATTAAATTGTCGACCTCAGAAACAGGGATCTGGGATCTCTTCTGTTTGGGAAGCATGGGTCAGCTGAGGTGCTTTTGAGCAAAACACTGAATTCCACCAGCTCCACCAGTTGGTGGCTGTTTACATTTTTTAGTATTTATCTTTAAAATATTCTCCACTGCTTATGCAAACTTCAAAATGTCTTCTAATAACCCACCATTAAGGTTGCTATGATGCCCCTTAAACAATCAATGGGCCTCTGTGTGTCAGGGGTGTGTTCATGTGCTAAAACAGCAGGACTATAATCCTTGTCTGTGCTAAGCCTCTACTAACCAAGCATTGTTTCACTGTTTGTTTGAGTATGAACATAAAGTTGGTCCCTTTGCTTGTAGAAATCTTAACAGCAATAACAGCCACACTGGCCTCTTCCCCTTTGACAAACTGACATCTTAATTATGGGATTATGACACAGATTAGAGCATGTCACTTATAAGTGGTATCATCTGATTACTAAAAGGACAATACACAATGAGTTAGGAAGGGGCTCTATAGGAGCCTGTGTAAACGGCTGTCTACTTTCAGATAGGAGCTGTAAAATTAATAATAATGCTTTACAACTGAACCCTAAAGGATATCCTGGACCATCCTCCTTCTTAAAAAGGATGTAGGCCTACATCAGTTCACAGATCTGATGTACATACACACCAGGTGTCCTTATTGTAGACATGTAGTTTTTTGGGCAAATGTGTGGAAAGGTGTCATTTCATAAATAGCTTGTAAAATTGTGCAAGAATATTCAGTTTCTAATTTTATTTATCACATTTTTCCATCCCCATTTGGACTCGGTCTTGACCCAATCTCGAAACTGCTCAGACTAGTCCCATATTTGACTTGAGTGCTCTTGACAATACCCAGGTCTGTTTTTTATGAAGAATGAATGAATGGACACAACTTTGCACAATATGCACTAACAACAAGAATCTGTAAGAGACATTTTGTTTTGTATCAATGTCTTGCTGCCATTTAACATAAGAGCCTTCAATTACAGTCCACTCACTTCAATCAGGATTGGATTTATCTTAATCTTATATGTTTGGGAACAACTGCTTCCATCTTTCAGCCGCTACAACTACTGTTCGAACCCCTCCTTCGTTGTGAGCCGTTGTGTGTGTGTGTGTGTGTGTGTGTGTGTGTGTGTGTGTGTGTGTGTGTGTGTGTGTGTGTGTGTGTGTGTGTGTGTGTGTGTGTGTGTGTGTGTGTGTGTGTGTGTGTGTGTTGTCTATCACCTTTTGTTGATTTTTACTTAGGCTCTTTGGGGATTGCAGAAAGCACCATGCAAACAAAACCTATCATTTCCTTACAGTCAGGCTTTGGAAAGATTAGTTGCGTCTGCAAACAGGTGTTACCTAACGCTGAAATAATTTCAGTCAACATTAAAATGATAATTGTTTACATTGCATGAGAGGTTAAAATACTATTCAGATGTTCATGTTTTGATGAGTTAGATTGACTTTAAAATATGACATATTAAAATATATTAGGCTGTGTGACAAATGAACCACAGTACAGCATGGAATCCAACTGACCAACATAATGCAATGTGTTCTTATCTGATGCCCCACCTGATATGTCAACAGTTTTGTCTTCTGTTCACACCACATGGTTAGCATTAACATGTGGATACTAGCTCAGGATCAACCAGTGAACACAGGTCAAGCCTCGTTGTACCTTGTATCGTTTTACACAGGAGCAGGATGTGAGTTTTGCTTTGCATACGCCACATCAAACAAGCATGCTTTGAGGGACTGTGTATCCAGTGACCATGTCAATGATGACAGACAATAAAGTGCATCATCGGCAGCTGTGTCATTCTACACCTGTGCATGTGAAGAGTTGAAATGTGTTATAGTAGGTTGGCCTGTTTCCTCTGTACGCTTGTCTGTTTAAAAATAAATGTAAAGTTGCAATGTACTGTATTCACTATTCTGATAGCAATAACTCAACATGTTGGACGTAATCAACTTTGTATGCATATTCATGATCTGAAGAGGGGAAGACAATTGATTTCCTGTAGTAACACGGTCTGTCCTAACCACAGACTGTATAAAATATGGATGACATAATCCATAGGTTTCCAAAGAGCCAAAATAAAGCTGAAAGTGCACGGCTAACAGAGGCTCCGGACAACGTCATCTTGGCAGTGCCTGACATCGGCTAATCAAAAAATAGGCAAAGAGGTGGAGCGTGAATGGAGCTGAGACGGGCTGAATGAAGCCTACAGTCTATGCTAGTCTCTTGCATAGGCAGCCACCTGTCACTCAAAGCGGAATTCCCTTAATTATGCATAACTTGAAGCCTGAATATAATTTAAATGGGTGAGTTATAAAAAAAATTAAACCCTCCTAACAGCTTTTATGAAGGGGGAACCTTCATAAAACCTAAGACCAAAACCATAAACATGTTCAATTTTGCTTTAAAGTTGGGCATTTTAACATTTGGGTCTATGGGGATCGACTCCCTTTTGGAGCCAGCCTGAAGTGGCTACTTGAAGAACTTCAGTTTTTGGCACTTCCGCATTGGCTTCATTTTTTCAGAACCGGAGGTTGTTGCTTGGTCCTAACTAAGGTTATTGTCATATGAGGCTTAGTGAAAGTTTAACCAACATGACTTCATGCTGACTCTGACTGAGGGCGTTCACACGTTTCACTTCAACCAATCAGATTTTGCCATGACCCCTTTGAGCCAATCATCTTGTTGTAAAACATTAAAATCGGCTTCTCTCTCCGCAGCAGTCAGCCATGTATGAGAACAAGCTGTCTAATGGTTCCATCCAGTGAGCTCATCAGTAATCTCACTCCACATCACATCTGTACTGATTTTCAACCAGGTTGTGCTTCACTCTTCCATCACCAGTGTCCAGATTCAATCGGGGGTATATTCCCGTATGGCTCATGCTGCAACTACCCACGTAAAATGATGACATTAGAATAGGGTCTAATCCCCAAAGACTTCTCACATATCTCTCTTTAAATGTTCCTATTGTGCACACTATTTTAAATAAATACATTTGTTGATGCCTAACTATTTAAGCCTTTCTTTCAATTAAAAATTCTGCTGGAAAGAGAACATCTTATGCAGGTAGACTATCACAGGTTTTTGGGGGGTTTGGGGACACAACACACACATACCGGCACTCACGTTCCACACACCCCAGTTACTCCTTTTCACCATTATCTGATGTTGTCATCTCCCCCTTTCAATATATGGGGATCTTGTGGCAAGACCCCCCTCTTTCCCCAACACACACACACACACACACACACACACACACAGTGGGCCAGTGTTCTCCCCTGGGGGGCTTGCTAAGATGAAAGGAGGAGTGGTGAAGGGGACTAAAGGAGCAGATGAAACAGATGAGATGACCTCGCTCTTCATCTTTTCTCTCAGCTTGCTCTGTCCTTTTCGCATATTGGATACTAGTTTTCCAACTTTTAAGCTTTAGAGTATATTTATATTCATGTCACTGCTTTGTTTTTGTTTGGTATGTTCTGTACACCTTTACATTGTAACATAGCTTCAAATTCTTGTTGTCTTTTTATTCCTATTGTTTTTTTAAATATGGTCAGCGGAGTCAATCTTTTGCTTATGTTTCATATATAGCCTGACAGTTGTAAATGGGCTTTTTTTTCTGTTTAGGGAGTACTTTACTCTCATGCTACACCTGTTACAAAGTTGCATCAAATTAGCAAACGGCCATATCCCTGATCTTGATTTGTCCTTTCGGTAACCCAGTACATGTCTTGCCATCCTGTGCAAGATAACTTCATAGAAACTAGTACATTTCTCATTAAGTTAAATGTAAAAGAGCCTCTATAAGGTCTTCCATGACACGCTGGGAGGGTGTTTGCTGTCGAACACTGCCGCCCTGTGGAACATTAGTGTCACTGCAGGAGGACAGGTTTGCTCTACATAGGTGTAAACACACTGCGATGCTCTAGGGTATTACGGAGATACAATTAAGTAGGGGCACCCTCTAGCTCACCCAGTAAGATTGTTCGCCCCATGTAGGCTGAGTCCTTTGCAGCAGCGCGGGTTCGAGTCCAACCTGCTGCTCTTTGCTGCATGTCATCTCCCATTTCTCACCCCCTTTCCTGTTTATCCACTGTCACTATATAATAAAGGGAAAAGCCCCCCAAAAAATAATCTTTAAACAAGATACAATTAAGTAAATAAAACAATCTCCAAAAATGATATGAATAAAAAAAAACTAGGTGTAAAAAGTCAGACTGCAGTGGTGGATGAAGTATTCAGAGTCTTCACTTCAGGAAATGTAGCAATACTACACTGTAAAAATACTCTGTTACAAATAAAAGTCTTCTATTTAAACTGTTTCAAGTAAAAGTAATTTAGTACAAATAGCTAAATTTACTTTAAGTTGTAAAAGTAAAAATACATATTATTATTATTATTTTATATCATGCGTTAACATGGAGCCATAAGCATCATGTAACTACTTGAGGTGGAGCTAATTTTAACTACTCCTGTACAGTGCTTAATTAATAATGCTGCATCCCATGTTGTAAACGTTTAACTTACGTTTTGTATGTAAAATCTGCAAAGAAGCTGTCAAATAAATACAGTGGAGTAAAAAGCACAATATTTCCCTCTGAAATGCAGTTAAGTATAAAGCAGCACAAAATCTAAATACAAGGAAGAAGTTCGAACAGTACCTGATTATTTGTACCACTGGTTTAAAAATCTGTGGATGTCTTGTTTTGGATAACTTATTGCAATTAAACTAAAGAATGTTCCCACATTTCAACTTTGCTTGGGATGATTTTATTAACTTCAAAACTGTACATGTTTTAAATGGGACCTCACACCCATTCCATCATCCGCATTTTCCATACTTTTGCAATGCAATAGAATAGTTATAAAGGACTCAAAAACCATGGGAACTCAGCTTGTGGTTCTGGGTGGAGCTAGCTGATAAGCTAAATGGCCTTAATGACTTTTGCACAGCCTTGAGGGGGTTCTTCTCTCAACTGGTTCAATTTCCTGCCTCTTTCTCCAGGCGCCTCTTTGACGGATTTCCTGGTACCTCTGGCACACAACCTGGTGTGTCTCACACACACGCACACACACACACACACACACACACACACACACACACACACACACACACACACCCAAATACTATTGTCTTCCCTATTATCTGCCCAGAGTAAGTCAGATTCAATCAATATGCAGTTTGTGTCAAACTGTGTGTGCGTGTACTTGTGTGTGTGTATTTATGGGTCTATGCGTGTCCATTGTGTATGCTTCATATGTATGGCTGTGTATGGGAGGTGTAGGAAGGAAGACGGGGCAGGGAGAGTACTATCATATTGATCGGCCTCTGTGTGTGTGTGTTCGTAAAATGCCATTAATGACCACACCATTCTGTGTACATTCACACAGTATAGGACACACACTGTCTGACCTCCAAAAGACATTTCCATGGACATGGAATTAACAGCTACACACACAAACACACACACTGTTGGTCTTCTTTCACACATCACCAGACTGTACCACTGTACTGTTCTATACTTTGTAAAAGAAAAAGCTTTGAGGAATAATCTTGACCCTTACATCTTTTTTTTATGTTTAAAAACTGTTAAATGTTTATGTTCTATTCACATTACAGCAGTGTGACTCCCATATCATTGTTACTATAATGTTAATATACTTATTTAAAGCCCCCATGAGTAGAACTATAAGCGATTACAGCATATATTGAAATATTCAAAGGACATACATTTTTTGTTAGTAGAAACATTGCCTGTTGAAAATCGACTGGTCTATTTTATAGTACCACTGGGGGTCGCTAGCGGGCTAGATGCTGAATGTTTCAAATATCTCACATACAGGTGTGTGGTAGGATGACCAATTATGGAGTCTATTAATACCCGCTACTGCTGGGAGGCAAAACATGGAATTTGAAGAATAGGATGACTTTATATAAGTTTGTGTGTTAATTTATCACATTACTTTTGAATATAGGGAGAACAGGGTTTTTCCTGCATAGAGGAATTTTTGGGGGCCCCCCAAATTTAACATTTTTAATTTAGCCAGCCCCAAAGGAAAATCCCCAGCACCAAAATGACAAGGATTGAGAATAAAAATAGTGATTCAAATCCTCTCTAAATGTGTTTAAGAGCAATTTACCAAACAACAGTGGAACAAGCAGAACATAAACTTGAATATGAGAGCTAATCTCAGTTTTATCTCCAGAGTCGGGCTGTACCAGACTCTCCCGGTGATTTATTTAAATATTAAAATTATTTTTTAAACCAGCTTTCTTAATTGGGGTTTTATTTACTCAAGCGTAATATACATTTTTGTTTATCAAATTGTCACAAATAACAGAAAAATGCATATTTCTGTAAAATAAGGTAACACAGACTCATTGCCTTTACTGTACGCGGACTTACTGCCGTGTACAGTCCCCCCCCCAAAAAAAAGGGCCCATTCGGAGCCAGAAAACCGCCAGAGAAGAGCCATTATAAAAAAAGAGTCACGACTAGTACACTGTTCATCTGTAAACCCCCTCAGTTATCAATACACACAGAAGGTGTTGCTGTGCTGATTGTAAAGCCCCTTGAGGCAAATTTGTGATTTGTGATATTGAACTATCACAAATCAAGATATAAGACTTCACTTATATCTTCGTTGTATCTACCCAACTTTATTCTCTGAAGAAAAAGGAAAATATTAATTTAGTTGTCTTCCAATAAAGTACTTCCGATTTGCCTCAGTTCAATAGCAGCATCTAGTGTACATATTGCACCTTCTACGTCCATGTTAAATAAAGTAATACAACATAAATGAAAAATCCACTGAAAATAGGACATTTCTGTAAACTATCTGTGATATGTAGCTAAAATGTAAATGTTACACCAAATTTAACTAAATTCTTTCAAACTGCGATTTCGATTTGAAAACGATTAATCGTTCAGCCCCACCCTTGCTCAGAGCACACTGATTTTCGATCTCTGCCATCATTTTGATCTAGTAGCACTGTAGTTCCCACTATCGGACATGATAAGCCACAGCTCAAGCTCCAATTTCTAGTCATCTAGACGGGCGCTGCTCTTTTACCAGTCAACCTGAGGTAGATGCTAGAATGTAGTCACCGAATACTCAACCAAGCGCAGGCAAAAGCAAGGTGGGTGGGGCCAGGCCAGATCCAGAATTTCAGAAGGAGTAGATGCGCTTCCAGCCCCCTTTCAGACCATGTCAAACAAAATATTGATCATAACAGAGTAGTTTTACATACTTTAAAATGGGTCAACTAGGGTTGGGTACGTTGGCCGACAGGGGCAAATGCCCTGCAACTTAAGAAAACACACGCAAATAGACAAAACACAAGCAATTTAAGAAAACAACTTCATTAATTTGACAACATGTGCAGCATTCAGCGAACGCGCTGCAAATACACACAACACAACCAAATAGATAAACGCACTGCAAATATGAAACGATACAAAAAGAAAAGCACACAAACCCAGAAAACAAATGCAACAGAGAAACGCTGCATCCAGATTACACAACGGAAGTTCTCCAGACCTCTAGAGGGAACAGCTTGATTTTCGACCCCACGGAGAGAGAGAGAGAGAGAGAGAGAGAGAGAGAGAGAGAGAGAGCAGCAGCATAGACTGTAAATATTAAGTCTATGTTTTCTCTCGTTTGGTGGGTGTGTCTCGGCTCAGGTCACAGGTGATACTCAATCAGCAGAGACGTCTGTAAACTCGTGGTAATAAAACATTTAAAACTGCATCAGCGTTTAATGTTGACGTTTGTTTAAGCCATATTACATGAGAGGGTTTAATTTCGAGGTGATTATACAACAACGGTTACCAACAAGTGATCAATCTGTATTCATATTGTGGAGCAATTCGCTCTTGAAATACAAAAAACTGACAGGATTTCTAGTCCCTCCCTGTTTAGTAAACCAGCCAATTTACCGTGGGATTTATCAAACTGAATACATCCCGCTGGCACATATAAACACAAAACTGCTTTGCTAACTCCAACGTGTTGTAAGTAAGACATCTGCTGAAAAAGTTACTGTATTCATTAGCATGATTGCCGTACTGTTTAGTTCAAAAACATCCAACACACCAAAGTACAAAGACATAGGGACCAGACGCAAGCTTTATTTTGAAAAGCCGAAGCTCGGGGACGGCACCAGCCGGGAGGGCATGAGACGGGAGCATAGACTGTATATTATTAATACATTATGTTATTAATAATAATAATAATAATAATAATAATATGAATTTAATAGTCTATGGAGTTCTCCAGGCTGCAGCCATACCATACTCAAATAAAAAGGCGTTTTTTGTTGCATTTGTTTTCTGGGTTTGTGTGCTTTTCTTTTTGCATCGTTTCATATTTGCAGTGCGTTTATGTATTTGGTTGTGTTGTGTGTATTTGCAGCGCGTTTGCTGAATGCTGCACATGTGCTGCACATTGAAGTTGTTTTCTTAATTTGCTTGTGTTTTGTCTATTTGCGTGTTTTCTTAAGTTGCAGGGCATTTGCCCCTGTCTGCCACCGTAGTTGGGCATCGAAAACCGAGTCCTACTTGGAATCGTTTAAGATTAAGATTAAGATTCCAGTGGAATCATTTCTTTATTGGAATCGTTTGGAATCGTTTGGAGGATTTGGTTTCAAATCTGATCATGGGTTCCAAATTTAACATGTGCAAGTTTTGGTTTCAGTAGCGACCAGGCGCTTGTTGTGTTGCAGCCATGGAGCACAGTAAACGGCGCTCTAGTTTGGCTTTATTTTATGTTAATTATGTTAATGTTTATTTTAGCCCGGTAAAACTGCAACCCACCATTGAATCAAAATAAAACTTTCCTCTTATTTGTGAAATAATGTGACCCGTTTCAACTCCACCCCTCAAAGAATCGGAATTGAGAATCGATAAGAACCGGAATCGAAACGAAGAATAGCAATTGGAATCAGAATCGTTAAAATCCAAACGATGCCCAACCCTACTTATGACATGGTGAAAGATGAACCAGTGAAAGATCAGAATAAAAGTGGGACTGGGGATGAGGATGGGTGGAGGATTGTTTTTGTTTTTTGTTAAATCTGCCCAATTTGTTAAATGTAACATCATGGTTCCTGGTTTGTGTGTGTGTGTGTGTGTGTGTGTGTGTGTGTGTGTGTGTGTGTGTGTGTGTGTGTGTGTGAGTCTGCTATTTGTGTGCATGAGAGAGGAGCGAACGTATTTTATTAAGACTTTAACTTATGAAATAAACATGCTTAAGTATTGTAGATCTTGTTGTATTATTTTTCACATGCAGTTACACATTTGCCGGTTAAAAACAAAGAGGCTGGTAAAAAAAAGTTGAGTGGCTGGTAGATTTTTGGAATCCACCAGCCACAGAGGTAGGTGAACAAAACAGTTCATATCCAACCCTGCAGCCACTTTTACCAATAACATCACTAGCTAACATGCTAGCCAACAGCAACCAGCTAACAACATGTTAAGCCAATTAGCATGCTGCCTGAGCCTTGAAACAAACCAAACAATATTTCTCATCTACACATAACATAACATTAATTCCATCAAGTGTCCCAGTAAGCTATTTCAGTGAGTCAGCATGTACAACACCAGGGCCTCTTCTAAGTGGAATGCAGCCATCATTAATGGTTTTGAACACACCTGTGATTTTCCTACTATGACATGTCAACATGTCTGCCGTGAAAAAGGTCTATAGCTAGCTAACAATATGCTAGCTAACAACATGTAAACAAAAAAAGGCATTTAGAAGTAGGCCTATCACTGTCTAAAATAACTTACTTATTAAACAATATATAACACTCACAGAATACATAAAGATGGATGACGCGTCTCCACAATGGTCTCCACTTCCTCCTACTGTACAATAGTGAAGCCAAAATATCCCGGTACGTGCGCTGCCATCTTGTATTTTTGGAGCCAGTCCATGGACCATAGATATACATAATAAAGTTTAGACTATTATTATGTATATCTATGCCATGGACAGTCTGAGCAGTTGTGATCGGGCGGTTAGCCCGACCAATTGAGAGTCAATCACAGCTGTCAATCATTTTTTTCTTCTTATAATTTCATGCAGTCTAGATGCCTTTACGGCACATTGCTGCCTCTCACAGGGAAAAAGTAGATTCGCATTTAGTATCCTTTTCCGTAGGAATAATCCGGTTGCCTTGATGAATTCTAGGACAGTTTTTATAGTCCCAGGTTGGTTCTCTGTAGGATTTAACACAGCTGTCAATCTTGAAGTTTCACCCCGTTTTTATAGCATCAAATAACTAATGAAACCCAAACTTGAACAAACATGCGCAATAACAACTATAGACTACCTTAAATGACAGAAACCATCTTTGTGAAAAATGTATTTGACATGTACTTAGATTTTTTTTTTGTTTGGCCCGTGTCCTATCTCCTAAGGGGGTGGGATTTATGACCTATAGCCTACACAAATACAGCCAATGCCTATAGGCCTACTGCAAGCAGCCACCATGATCAAGTCTACAGTCTATGCATCAACCCCTGACAGAATTGTACACACACTCAACACAACTCTAGAATATTCTATAAACTTTATCTCCTGCTGACATACATATTGTCAGTACATTCACTACAACTTTATTAGCATCTGACAGCACTTAATGAGCGCTTACTGGGCAGGACTGGGTCTAATAAGGCTTGGGCACAGATCTAATCGTGGTGAGAGAGATCATATTGTTGTAATTCCTGCTAAGTAATGTTACTGGTGGCTGCTAAATGAGCTCTGATGTTTGGCGGGGCTGGTTTCTATAACACTGTTTAACAAGAGTATGCAGGCACACACACACACACACACACACACACACACACACACACACACACACACACACACACACACACACACACACACACACACACACTTCTTCCCCAAGCATGCTGACACCATCTGGCGATCTGCTGATAGCTGCCTGATAGCAGTAATGAGATTATGTGGAGTTTTATGGAGAGAGCAGTGGCTGTGTGTTAAAGTCCTCCTAGATGGCAATACTGTCTTCTGGATCTGCTTCACAACCAGAGAAATGAGACTTCAAACCACCACCACCATTGATGTATTGACCCTACATCAACTAACAGTAGTAGGCCTACTTATTCTAGTTATTACTCCTCCTTGGAAACTACACATATCTTTACATTCACACACTATAAGTTTGGGGTGGTTGGGATGGATTTACTCGCACTGGCAGGAATGTGATCATCTGAGACATTGTGGTTTTGGGATCAGAGTAACCAGCTGTGTTTCGAGCAAGACTCACCTCCTGCTGTGGTTTACCTCCCTTGCAATAAAACTTTTAGAATCGTGTCTTAATGACTCACTCTGACAATGATCTAACACATATACATGTGGTTATTTCACCTTATGGAAAACAGGCGTTAGCATGGTAGCATCTTCTACAAGCTTGCGTCTCAGCCAGCCAGCCTGAGCAGTGGGGAGAACATATATCGCCAAAGACTTTCTACTTGGATTGATGCAAATGTGAAAACACTTTTTTTTACAGTCACATTACTATGAAAAGAATTCTGCATTGTGTAATATACGCACTGCATTATTATTTTGCTGTCATTTTATGTGGTTAGAGGTTTAGCATGACCGGATTAACCACCCCCTACTACACTATGTGCAATGTGTATGCATGCTGTCACCAATTTCCAATTAAGTACACTGCACATACAGTAGCAGACCACACATGGCAGTATCATTATACAGTATGAAAAGAGAACTACCAGTACTCTTGTGCTAGAATCATAGCTAGCCTCAGGTTTACTCTCAGTCAGTTTGTGGTATTTTGATTAAACGCCACTTTATTTGAGAATGTCCACTTTGAGTCACACCTGCTGGTTTTAGTTTTACTTTCTGGAAATATTATGACTTTTTTCTTAACATAGTACAACTTTATTCTCCAAAATGTGGCACTAATACTCTGTTGTACTGACACAATCCTTTTGTGCAATTGGTCAAACCTTTGGGACAGGTTCGAATCAACAAAAAGTTAGGGGAATCACAATGTCAGTGCAACATTGTAGCAACACATGCTGATGCCTTATTATGGATCCCACTTAACTTTTCTAGGCAAGTCCCGCCCTACGAAGCAGCTTGATTGGTTTGGGTCAGGCATTGACCTCGAGTGGTTAAGGTTAGGACAGCCGATTGGTCAGGGAATAGGACCTGAACAAATCGGGTTACGTACATAAACTGTATAATGGACAGAGCATGTGTGACGTCACCCATTGGTTTGTCGTTGAGTTTGCCGTTACGGGTGCAGCCATCCTGGTTGCGGATGTGACGATTTTAGACGAGAGGGAGGAGCCCTTACACTCTACATTACGTTATACACTTTCACTGGGAATCACATCGTAGCCACGCCCTAAAACACCCCCTGCTTTATCAATGATTTTAAAATCAACAAGACCATAATTCAAAAAGTGAACATCATTCTGTATTGCAGAAGACTTCAAACTAGCAATTGAGACCATAAACCCATTATGACAATGTTTACTGAGGTAATAAATCAAGTGAGAAGTGGGTCACTTTCTCATATGCCGTTTTTCCATTACATGGTACCTGCTCGACTCGCCTCTACTCGCCTCGACTCGACACACTGTGCGTCCGTTTTCCATTGCAGATTTTAGTACCGCCTCAGCGTGGCTGGTCGTCATAAATAGCGGCGCCGCAGTAAACTGTCGTGACCTAACACGACACACACACACACACACACACACACACACAGAAGGTCGAAGGTGTGTTGTTGTTGCCACAGCCAGAAGACACATTTTGTTTCAAATGAAGCTGGAGGCAGCAAAAAAAAAAAAACAGCTGGCTAAACTATTTAAAAATGGCGGGTTTGTTCAGGACACCCCCCTCTTGTCGCTTTCACGTCACCTTTTGGTATCGGCTCAGCTCGCTTGGAACCTCGACGGAGGTGGTACTAAAAAACGTACCTGTTAGCAGGTACCAGGGACTTTTTTTCGTAATGGAAAACCAAAAAAGGTGAGTAGAGTTGAGGTGAGTCGAGCAGGTACCATGTAATGGAAAAACCCCAATAGACTTTTACAGAAACCGACCTCCTTTTTCAACCTCACGTGTCACCCCCTGCTGGAATTCAGATAGAATGCAGGTTTAAGGCTCTTCCGCATTTGCAGCACTTCGCCAAACCGGATGCTTTGTCCATTAATATTATACAGTCTATGGTTACGTAACCTTGCCTAAGCATGGACGCCTGGCCAATAGTAGTGTGTGAACGCTATTGAAGGGTCTTGCCTAGAAGTTGCGTGGGTTCCACAATAACGCCATTCTGATGTTCTATCCTGTATTTAACCTACCAGGACGTGTAACTACATGATGAGCTAAAACCAAAGGGAATAGAGCTATAAGATAATAAAGCAAAATAAAGTAGTTCATCAGTAGAGACAAACTCATGCTTTCCTTGCCCCAGAATGATTCGGGACCCTATACATTTATCTTAAGGTGAACTGTGGGCAGTGTACATTACTTCAGGGGATTGAATTCAAACACAAAAGACATGCAAGACGCCACACAAAGTCTATTAAAAATGCACATAAACAGAATAAGCGTCTTTTGCATTAAGGCCATCTTCCTTAGCTTTATTTTAGTTAAAACAGGAACATTTCTCTTCCCTATGTCTTATTTTACAGCCCAGTTTGGGTTAACAAGACCACTCGTGGTATTTGAGAAGTTTTATTTTTTCATTTTTTTTCAGCATTTCTTACAACAATACAGACGTCACAGAATACATAGTTTTACAAACACAAAGCACACCACCACCTTGGTTGCTGCTGCTGCTGCCGTAAAGGGAAGGGGGGGAAATGCTGCGGGTTTTGGAAGTTGCCAGTTCAGCCTTGGCCATTCCTCTTTTCCAGACACTTCCCTCATCCGTTATAGCTAGAAAGAACCTGCCCTTCGGGGTTGCCATTTTGGAACCTTTTTGCAGCATAGCAGTATGAGAACAATGGAAAAAGCTTTCTTTTGAGACATGTAGGGGTAAAACAAAACGTTTCTTGACTAAGATCTGAGCATGATGTTACTCCAACTGAGAGGAAGCAGAAATGGAGGTTAAAAGAAGAGGCTCAGTTGGATATTGTTGCAACTAAAGAGCAGTCCCATTGTTCTGCTTGTTTGCAGTAAATCTTGGGCAATCGGAATCTCTCCATTCCATAAAACTAACAAAAGATCTTTCATCATGTTCTAGTTTTCAGGGTACTCTGCAGAAAACTCACACCACCTAAATCTTGACCATCTAGTCTCGAGTAGTTTATTATTACTTAAATGTTTTATTCCTGTACAGTGAAATAACGGATCTTCAAATGATCTTTTTTTTTTAAAAATACAGAAGGCTTCTTCCAGCCATTTTTTCCCCAAACATCATTCCCAGACCCTTCCGTCTTACAACAGGACTTTGATATTATATACTTCTGTGTGTGTCTGCTGATAGTAACGTGTGTGCATGTGTGTGTACATATGTATGTGTGTGTGTGTGTGTGAACTCTATGTCATTTACACCCAACATTGTAAACATACATAGAACTATATTACATGTGCTTGCACTGCATCTTGGAGGGGGAGAAATTTTGGTTTACTTCACTAAAACACCACAAAAGGGGGGAAACGGGGATAGAAGGGCTCGCGAGGAGAAGAAGAAGAGGTGGAGGAGTGTCAAACTCCTTTTCAAGGTTGTGAGGTTATTCTCAGTTTGGTTGAAAGCTCAGTTTTAGTGGACAGGCCCTTTTTTTAATTCTCTTAAGCAATAGGGGCGTGAAGATAGGATTTTTCTCTCTGGGATAGGGAACAACAAAGAAAAAGAAGCTTTCTGTCCAGTCTTCAGCTTAGAGCCTGTTGTCCAGCACCATTGAAATGTCAAAGAAGCGCTAGAGGGGGAAAAAAATAAGTCTTTATATTCTGTATAACGAAGTTCCTTTCAGGTCTAGCTCCAGCAGCATGAAGCTACCAGGTCACAGCAGGGTTTAGCTGGGCGTTGGGGGTTCTCCACTGACTAAAAGTCCTTCAGCAGATGACACCACATGTTACATGTACAGAGAGTCATGAGAGGAAACAAGCCCGTTGAGCAGTGGAATTGCAGGTCTCCGTCTTTTCAATTATTTTTTTTTTTTTGTGGGTAGCCAGCCATGGAGTCAGTGAGTTCTACTCAGTCATTCAATTCCATCCAGTTTTAACCTCCTGAAAGAGCCAGTGGAGTCTCAAAGACAGCCGTCTTGTCTCTGTACGCTCTTGGGAGGGTTTGGATCTAGCGACTCAGGCCACGAGAGAGGGAAAACAAATCGGGGAGGGCGATGAAATCCAAGATGAGAGGAGGAATGGATCAGAAGGACGAACAGGCGGGAGGATGGGTGTGCTCTTTACAAGTAGACGCGCCTCAGATCTCCGGGTGAGGTGATGGTGTTGCACTGCGGGCACAGCTTCTTGTTCCCCTGTGGTAGATGGAGAGACAATAGTTAGCTTCGCTGCTTAGAAAATGAGTTAAGCTCAGTACAAGGTGACATCTAGGTCACTCACAAATGCATTCACTCAGGATTATAGTGCCGCAACAACTCTCTTTATTTATCAAACTTTCCAGCTTCTCAAATGTGAGGATCAGTCAATGTCATCTGAGCTGATGAAGGTTAAAGGTACCCTGTGGCATTTTTAACCACTGGTACAGTGCTACAGAGCAATGTTTTTATGAGAGGGTCTCTGTTTTATTTGCACCATGCATCTTTGGAACCAACTTTTCCACAACAGAGCCGAAAGCAGTGTTAGTTTTGGTCGGACAAAACAAGCAATTTGAAGATGTTACCATGAGTTCTCAGACTGTGATGGGTATTTCTCACTGTTCTTCCACATTTTATAGACTACAAACAAGTGGCAAATTTAGCACCAAGAAAAATTATTATTATATATATACATACACACACTAATACTTGCTCAATGTGAATGTAAGCCCGCCTGTTAGCAGCAGAGCACCATCTCACAGTCCTCCCCTCAGCACTGCTTTGATAGTGTGCCATCTACAGTAAAGCAGCAGGTGATAATATGCAACACACTCTGACTGGGTGGTCTCCACCACTGTCCTCCACCTCTCCGTCTCTTCCCCGCTGCCTCTTCCTAACAGTCAGCTTGTTCCTTTTCTTGTGCTGGGTGGTTAACTGCTGGCTGCAGGCACATTCCTGCAGTTTTTACTGTGCTGCTTTTGCAATGGTTACAGATGTATAAATAAATATAACTGTCACAATAGATTATGTAAATAAATGAAGTAGAGCAGTACATCTGGTATTAAGTAGGAGAGGAAGCTGCAGCAATTGCTTCTTTTTATGTTATGAATAGGGTTGGGTACCGAGACCCGGTGCTAACGACCGGTATCTACCGGACCGAATAGCAACACGGATTTCGGTGCCTCATTTCGGTGCCTCATAAATGTCTGTGCTGCCCTCTGATGCTTTGAAAACGGACGAGGCAACAGAAGCATCGCTGCATGTGACGCTAGTTAACACTACACTTAGCAGCAGGTAACGTTAGCCTACCGTAAGCTAGTAGCTGGATTAAACACAGTTAAATTGTGTGACAGCTAAACGGTGTAAAGTGTGACTGTATTTCACTGTAGAGGATTCAACACCATGATGTACAACAGTCTGCAGCTTAAGACACAAACTAGCTTCACTATGGCCACTGCCTGGCCACAACACAATCAGGATAAAGGTGTGTTTACTTTAAACTGGTAAGCCTTGTGGTGCATTCAAAGTTATTGTAAAATACCCATTTCCCATCTAGTGGTTGTTTTTGTCGTTATTGGTGAAACAAGTTATTGTTATAAGTTTATTGTTATTACATTTTTAATAAATCATTTAAATTTTAACCATATGGCCTTATTAATGAACAAGCCGTTCTTTAATGTCGCCGACTGTCGTTATGAGCACCGGTAAATCCAAACGATACCCAACCCTAGTTCTGAATCCTTACAGCTATGATAGAAGTCCTGGGCTACAAAACTGACCATCACACATATGACATATACACACACGGTATGTGGACACTTTCATCAGTCCACTGTAGTATGTGTAAGAAGGTGTGTAAAACATAAGTGTGTGAGTTTAGTCCCCCCCCCCCGAGAAATACTGTGTGTGAGACATCTAACACAAGTACAACAGAATGCAGAGATCTCATAACTGGAGCACCTAAACCTTCTGAATCCTTGCTGGTCAGTTACAAATGTACAGGTTCATCTGACCCCAAAGATTTATAGGCTTCTTTTCCTGTAAGCCACTGAATAAAGTCTTTGGAGTGGGTGCACAGACTTAGGTAGTCTGAAGGACTAGGAGGTGGTGCAAGAGTCTGACAGATCTCACACACTCCTGCTAAGAGGATTTGTGGCTCCAGAGTACTAAAAGCAGTCTCTTCATGTCTCAAGAGAGAAGAAAGAACAAGAAAGAAAAGTGTGGAGGTGAAGAAAGAGAGAAGAAGGGATGAAATATGAAGAATGGGTAGAAAAGTCTAGGATGGTTTAAAATGTAGGCACACAGGTTTGTACAGTAGCACTAGCACTGGGTTTCAGATGTTTTGATACTGGTGCTGATCGAGTCCTCTTGTTTGTTTGCACGCCTTTCAAAGCTGTGTACTTCTGTTTAGTGCGGGTGCTAAATGTGTGTGTGTGCCCGTCATGCTGCGCTCCAGCTGCCTTGCTCATTAAAGTGGTAAGGGGCTGGGCTGACATTAACTAGATTCCCAGGCATTTACTTTGATCAGCATGGCCCTCCCGTTTATATAGCTGTCTTCAGGCTATGAGTTTAATGCCCCGTACATTAGACCTGTGATGGCAGCGCGCGCCGTACACACACATGCGCACACACGCGCACACCAGATGGAAACAATGGGCCTCATTCAAGAATGATTTCTTATGGTCTCCCTTAAAACATCTAATGACAGAAAATTAGAAAACTCCACAAGCAATTTATAAAACATGCACAGGTGGTTTTGTTTGTACCCACATCAAGTTCTTCAGGAATCAGTATTGATCTTATATTGGATGTATGTTCCAGACATCTAAAGGCCCAATTAAACCTGAATATGAGCAGCAATCCTCAGGGCCATGTTCCTTCTTAGTCTTATTTTACTTAAAAAAAGAAAATCAGCCATCAGGTACGTGGCTTTCAAATGACACCTGCAACTTGCTGGAAAGAATGTTAATCAAATGCCAAAATTGGTGAGGATTTTAAGCATTGTAGTATAAAATATTGTTCACCTGCCTGGGGACTGGGGATGAAAATGAGCTTTTAGCCACATCTTTATATAATAAATGCAAATATCAATCTAAACACTGGGCAATTTTGGTACTACACTGGCCTTGAGACAAGACTAAAAATCTATACCCACACAAGTGGCCGGCATCATAGTAAAAAAACGGAGGATCCTTACCACTAGCGGGGCAGGTTGTAACCTCTGTCAGTCTCAGCTCTACACTGTCAAAGCTAGAAAGTACTTAGATGAGCTTGGAGCTTAATGGTACCCTGTGGAGTTTTCCTAGTAAACCAACATTAGTTATGTTTACATTCAAGTTATTTATCCTTTTATTTATTTATTTGCTTGGTTAGTGTATGTTTTGTGAAACAGGGGCAGATTATACAAGACTAATCTTCTTTCTGCTCCTTTTCATTAAAGGTGCTGTAGTCAGGATTGCGAAGATCCAGGACTTAGCCAAAAAATTTGAACATCAAAAACTTCTCAGTCCCTCCCCCCTTTCTACTAAAGCCCAAAATGGTCTCCTAAGCCCCTCCCCCCACAAGGGAGAATAAATGCGTGTGCATGAGCAGTGATTGACACGCAGCTAGACACCCTATTGGAATTGTTTCTTTTGCAGTTGTCAGTTGTGTTGCAGCAATTGCACACAGTTCTTAATATCTGCCCCTCTCTCTGTGTGTTTAGACCTGTAATTATGCTAAGAGTGTATTTCAAATTGCAAGTATAATATTAACGGGGGCTAAAAGTGGAGAACTGCTCGTTAGTCATTGTTGATGCGTGTTATGCCGCATTCTATTTACCTTGGAACTCAGAAGCCGGAGCTGGGAATGACGTCATACCCGAGTTGAATGCGTTCTATTTAAAAGTCGGATTTTCATTGTTTTCATTAGCTCTAGCCCGGTTAGCTATTGTTAGCAATACCAGTTGATAACAACGCATTACGCCGTTTTTTGTGCATGCAAACAGCCTAACATGTCCACAGATAGAAGTTGACCATGCCTGTGTGAACGACTGATTTAGTGACACAAATAAGACAGAAGTGCTTATAACTTTATGTTACTGCAGCTTTTCACAACTGTTGATACAGGGGGCAGCCATGTTGGATTTTGAACTCGGGCTACTGCGAGGTTGTCCGAGTTCCGAGGTCAGGGGGCGTGTTTACGACTTTGACCTCGTTAGAACCGAGTTCCAAGGTAAATAGATCGCGGCATTACCGCTGGCAACTGATGGTGTTTAATAGATGGATAGACTAAGGGGAGAAGGAAGAGGATTGGGAGAGAAAAGGTAATAGACGAGGATATACAGAAGACAGTGAGGTGAGAGAAAAAAAGACTACAATGAAAGACGTGAAGAAAAGAGGCGATAACAGCAAAGAAATAAACAATTAGATTGTTTTTCCAGCAGACAGAAACACCACATTTACCATACATTTACCACATTAGCACCAGCTAATTACACACAACTGAATATATTGGACTAACTAATAACCAACAAAACCACTGCCTGTGTGTGTGTGTGTGTGTGTGTGTGTGTGTGTGTGTGTGTGTGTGTGTGTGTGTGTGTGTGCGTGTGTGTGTGAAGACCCAAGGCACTACGTAGAACTTATTGGAGGTTGGAGTTGACTACTTTATTCCAACATTTTAACAAGCCTTTTGGGGGCCATTCCATCTAAGCTTTCCCCTTACTGAGAACTGCAAGTGTTTGCATTGTGTGTGTGTGTGTGTGTGTGTGTGTGTGTGTGTGTAGTGAGAGAACAGGTCATTTGAAAAATATTCCATTTAAGTTTCTCCCCATGGGGCACAGCTACAGAGAGGAGCTTACTGACTATGAAAGAAGACTGCAATAACTATATGTCATGAGGAGCTGTCCTGCAGCACAGAGGTAGGGGTGTGTGTGTGTGTGTGTGTGTGTGTGCGAGTGCGAGTGTGTGTGTGGACAACTGTGCGGGTTTGTACGTACCAGAGTCCTGAGCCAGCATTCTTCACAATGGACGTGCCAGCACTGGATGGAGGTGAGCGGCATCGTGTAGGAGTCCTAGGGACAGATAGTGAGAGTAAAATGACACAAAATTCCAAGGACACGCACACACCAGGTAACAACAACACTGGACATTCCCTGACCGACGGCACCAAACCACTAACCATGAAACGACACAGCCAGCAGCCACAGAACCACTGAGCAAGGCAGCATGGGGGGCAACTGAACCGGCAACCTGCAGGTCACACACACACACACACACACACACGCACAGACACGATATCGGGCAGGCAACGAGCAGAGACGGAGGGAAGCAGGCAGAGGGAGGAGAAGAGGAGGGAGAAAGCAATGAATGAACCCAATCTGATGGGTGCCCTTTTCTTTTCCTCTCGAAAAGAACGGAGAGATGATGGAGGGGGAGGAGGAGGATGGGGGAGGTGGAGGAGGGAGGGAGTGCCTTACCCTCCGCAAGGGCTGTGGGAGGAGCCTCTTTATGCCGCTGCCGTAGCCACCAATCACAAGGCCCCTGTACAGGCAGTACAGGCCGAGGGGGAGGGACTTAGGCTTCCTCTCTCCGACCTCATTGGCCAGTGGCCGGGGCCCTGGCCACACCCCTAGGCTCTTGATCTCTGCGCCTGACGGGATAGCAGGCTTCCTCTGCGGAAGGGAGGGGTGGGGGTGGGAGAGGAGAGGGGGCGAAAGGTGGCAGCTAATCATAGAGGCGGGCTTGTCCTGATCACGCCCTCACAAACACCACAGTGCAACGAACACCCGTGTGGACAGACGCATAGACCCACGCACGCACACCCACACACACACCCACACACAGACGTATGAGAGTGTGTACAGCTTGGACAGATGATGGACAAACTGCTATAAGAAAATGCTTGAGGAACTCTCCTACTGTGTTCCCACTTTTGTTTTGTCAAATAATGAGAAATGTGAATGCCAATGACTTGGCTAAGTTGCTGAAGGTCGATAGGAGACGGAAAGCTACAAGTCAGGCATCTCACTGGTTAGTGCAAAATGTAAGGATTTGTTTTTACTTTTGAATTTAAATATTGAAATAAAAACTCATCATTATCCACTGAAACGGCTTAGACAAGAATGCCTGTTCAAGGGGCTCACTGTGATGATGCTGACATGTGAAAGGTTAGCATCTTACTATAACTGCGATAAACTGTGTTTATTATCAATATAGAGAAGAAAAAACGTCTAGGGCATGTTTCTTTTTATGCACTTTGTCTTGTCAATAACCATTAACTAAAAATATAACTATTATCACCTTTAAAAAAAAAAAAAAATTGCTTTCAATATGAATAAATTAACTTAAGACATGGCTGTATTTCCCTTCCTAAGCTGACCAGTAGATGGGGGTAGAAATCCACTGATGAGACCAAACCACAGCACTGAGCTCGTGTCAGGACCAGCAGAGGATAAAGCTGAGGCAACTTGGCTGCAACAGGAGAGCACTTGTTTTCTACTTAGATACAACTACCTGAGCACTGGAAGGTTATGATCCATGCACAACAGGAGGTTGCAGTGAAAATCTCCAGTGTCTCTAAAATGCTTCCTGATTGCCAACAAGTTAAAGCATTCTGATGACTTTTACATCAGACACACAGTGACAGGGAAGGAGCAACGAGTGAAAGACAGACAGAGACTGATTAGATCTAAGACGTGTGTGAGTGTGTGTGTAAGCGCTGTACACATATTTGTGTTTCTCTGTATACCTGAATGTGTGTGTGTGTGAGAGAGATGAGGGACAGTGACGGATGAGCCAAGAGGAGCCGTGTGTCCATGGGGCAGTGAGTGATCGATCGCTGTGCCTTGCCCTCCGTGTCACCTCGGGCACCCAGCGACCTTTAGGAAGCGCAGGCGTCAGTAATTACCCACTTCTCTCACACACACACACACACACACACACGCAGGATGCCGACGCTGCACTGTCCACAAGCTTGAAGGATGACAGGATGGGTCCTTAACACAAAGTGGGGAACACAAACTCTGATGGGGGGAGGGGGGGGCGAGGAGGATGCAGGTGCAGTCGTATCTCAAGCATCTGCATGTCTGATGGACATGAATATTGACAATGTCCCTCATCCTGCCTGACATGAGGCTTATACTATTCATCTGGGAGTCCAATCAATCACCTACACATACTATCAACTAGACAAACGCTTACATGTGCTGCCTGGTCCTTAATACATCATATATATATATATATATTATATAAAATTATGTGGCAGAATCCGTTTTCGAGGCCGTTCTGCATTTCCCACTGGAGTCTTTCATCCAAGCACACATTCAGTTTCAAAGCTTGCAAAGCCATGCAAGAGCATAAACCAACACAACACTACAGCAACACCACCACTCGTACACTTCTAAAGCTACTTAGACATCCACAAACTGAGGGAAATGAGATGCATACATGCACACTTCAAGGAGTATCCAGCATACAACACAACACACTTCACATTATGTAACATGAGTGCCTGTTGCCCAAAGCGAGAACAAAAATAAAAAAAAATAAAATCAAGATCTTTGATCTGGTCACATACAATATATTTTATCCAAATATGCAGCGACTGCAGCAGTTGTGCAAAAAAAGGCAGTATTTGAGAAGCCTTTGACACTAAACAGCCGGTTATGACATATTTGGCCTTATAACGCAGATTTTGGAGGATCCAGCCACTGGATTGGGACAGAGAATTAGTGTGCAACTGGTTGGAAATTTGCTAGATTGGAGAAGGGTGCTGTTCATTGAGCTCAAACAAAAGCATCCTCCTTGGTGGGTTTCCTCAGGGATTGTGGGAAATTAGCTACTACTAACCCTAGCACCAACTAGCAATCCTCTAATCCACACTTCTATATGCTACTACATGAAGTTTTACGAATGCTAGATTTAGTGCCTCCTGACAAAAGGCACAATACTGCCGTTAAAAGCTCTGACACACCGACCTTCGGCAGAAAAGGCAGTCGGACTGACTGACTTGAGCGTACGTTCTGCGAGACGTAATACAAAAAATGTGTCAAAAAATGAAAACCGGCAGCTGATTGGACGAACGTGTCACATGGGTCTGGCTTCTCCGGAATTTCAAAGCCAGACCATAATGGCGGCTCGTTCGGAATACGATCTCGTATTTTACGAATAGTTCATCGAAACGTGTTCCTGAAAACATTTTAAGCGAGAAATAGGCCGTGCAGTTGCTGAATCTGTCTTCGTTTCAGATCGACAAAGGTCAGTTTGAAAGATTTTCGTCAGATTTTGAGAGACTCTAGTCACGCTCATCCCGCTCGTCATTTCCGGGTTAGCGCTCCACCAATCAGATTGGTCATTGAGTCCGACTGCCCGCCTTCCGATTCAACATGTCAAATTGACCCAAATGAAGGCCGGCGGCCCCTTTGATTGACGACGGCACGGAACACACGAACAGACTCGAGTCACTGACCTCGCCAGACTGTCCGACGGCCGATAATCGGGTTGGTGTGTCAGGGCCTTAAGGGTTGATGTGAAACCGAGAGCATTCATGTGAATGTTCTACTCACCATGCAGATGAGACACTTGTATCGGTCTCCTCTCAGTATCTGCCTCTCCAGCTCTCTGATTCGAGCCTTCAGAGCCTCCATGGTGGTAGCCGTGGACTCCTCCTCCGTTACCCTGGGGGAGAGGAACAGAGAGAAAGACGAGAGGGACAGATGTTTAGTGCTAACATTATGACACATATAGTTGGTTATGAGAAAGTGTGTAACCATTGACAACGTTAAGTCAAACTACAGTAAGACAAATCATAACACTGTTAAAACCGCAGTAGTGTTTCAGGTGGTTTTCGAAAAACTTCTTTGTTTACTTACACCAACACAAAAACTACAGGAAATTGGCTAAAAGAAATCTTCTGTCTCTAACTTTATTGTGGCTGGCCTTAATCCCATCAGTCTTGACACTCTCTTTCTAACCCTATTGCACTCTTCTGTGACCCTACTACATCTACATGTGTGTGTTCGTTCCGCCGATGGAATTTCATTTTCACTCCCATCTTTACATAAGTGTGTCAATTTCTTTCAGCCAACTGATTATGGCCCTCTCTGCAGCGCAAACCTGCTCTCTGTGTCAATCTGTATGTAGCATGACATGCTGTTATTAAAAACATCTTGACATTCTGATAATTCTGATAAACAAAGCTTTATCTTCAAACGGCCCTATCTTACAAATTTAGCCCCTTCCCTTGCCCATTCCATCTTTTAAATTTTACTTGCATTCCACCCTTCAATTTCCCTGTTTGGACTTTAAGTTCCCTGTCTTCTTTTATCTCACATCTCACGCTCATCGTTCATCTGCTGCATCTAATCTCTTTATGTTTTTCCGTCTACCCCTACGTCCATGTATCCCTCTCAATTTATTTCCTTTCCTCTGTATTTATTTCCTCTTCTCCTCGTGTCCTTAGTCCATCCTTCCTTCATTCTATCCACCGACCTCCCTTTCTTCCTGCCTCTAAGCAGCCTCTGATTAATGTGTAGCATGATAACAGAAAATGTGCATTTAACACTGTCCGACAGCATATGAAGCAGCCATAACTAAATCAATATGGCCGACGCACAGACCACAACGCTGCTGATGATGATTTGGAGCAGCGAGACGAGGCCGCACAAGGCGGCCCGTGTTTATTATGGCCATCCACTCATTCTCTGGCAAGATGCAATAGCAGTGTGTGCGCGTGTGTGTTAAAATGAGAGTAAGTGTGTGTGTTTATGGTGATGTGGTCATTTTGCAGCCTGATAGCTAGCTGATCTATGGTATTGATCTGGATGGGGAAGGACAAGCGGAGAGAGGGAAGAGAGGGTGAGAGCAAAATAGAACGATAAGTGGCTGTGTGTGTGTGTGTGTGTGTGTGTGTGTGTGTGTGTGTGTGTCTGTGTCTGTCTGAGAGTGTCCGAGGATATGGCTTCATTTGCTGCATCCTCAAACAGCAGGCTACAGGCAAAGGAAAAAAAGGATGGACTCTCAATTTCCTACTTAGACAGGTTTCTGTAAATCCATTTTACTGTGCGCAATATGAGTAGCTTTACATCTTATTTTCTGGATTCCTATCATCAAACAAACATTAAAATAAAGTGAACATTTAGACATATTTAAAGATTGAAAGTGTTTGAAAAAGTCTGGTGAGGGCCATGCAAACCAGCGGACTTTAAGCTGCACTGTGGAGCTGAGCAGAGAAGCCTCATGTTTGCAGTGAGTAAAATCTTTTTTTTGGCAGAAAATTGTCCAAGAGCAACGAAAACTCTCTGAAAACTCTGACATCGTACACAGCTGTAGTTCCTCATTCTTTCTGTTACATCTCTTAAATCCTGCGACAATTTTACAACACAGTATTCCCAGATTGTAATTTGGCCACTTGGCAATCTCAATTTTGATTGGCTGGCAGCTCCTAGCCCTGAAATGTACCCCATCCCATTAAGCTATATGTTGCCAAACATTACAAGTGGCAGATCAAGTGTTTTTGTGCAATTGACTGATTGATATCTTTATTTCTGATTGTTTATGGTTGGAGCTCTAACAAATACTCTATTAGTCAATAAAAATAAAAATAATCAGAAACATTTTAAAAATCGATTTAACGCAAGAACTGAATTCTTTCTCTGGTTCCAGGCTCTCAAATGTCTATATCATTGTGAAATTATTATCTTTTGGATTTGAACTGTTCAATCAAGCAATACGATTTCACTGGGCTCTGTGAACAGGGCTGTTTTCACTACTATACTGTTTTATAGACTGAACAAATGTCAAAAAATAATCAACAGATTAAAACAATAATGGAAATAATCATTCATTGCAAATCCTACTTATGCCATTTTATAGCTTCGAGATGAGTGGTTTTCCTCCTGCATCACTCATTACAACGTGGAACGTAAAATGTGTCAGGTATTATCCCTTACACAATGAAATTATGAAATATTTGAAAGATTATTTTTTGAAAGATTATTTTTAGGTCTTTTATTGCATTTTTATTATTCAATAGAACCGCTGGAGAATGACATGAAAGGGTGGAAAGAAAGAGAGAAGGAGAAAGAGAGACGAAGAGGGGGAGAGAGAGAGAGAGAGAGAGAGAGAGAGATGACACAGAGCAAAGGGCCATAGGTCGGGATTCAAACCCAGGCCCGCTGTTAAGGACCTAGCCTACATGGGACGTGAGCTTGCGGTCGCCCTGAGATATTTCAAAGATTCTTCTAGAGATTCACGTCACTTTCCTTCCTGCGAGAGGACGTCTGATGTCAGAATCAGCTGCAGAGCAACATTACCGAGGCCGGTCAGGACGCAAGAACACTGAGCCGTTCTGCCACCACAAAAGCAGCAGCAGAGGTTTTGCGTCCTCCATGAGAAAAGTCAACGCGCTCTACCTCCTCCCTGTAACCCCATCACCATCCCGTGTCTATAAAGACCTAGTTGGGACTCCTAGACTGACTCGCCACTCCGTGCCCTGTAAACTGCTTTACCCTCTCCTCTTATTAGTTCTGAGCTTGTAAAAAGCCATTTAGCCTTGATTAGCCTGCTAGCTTATAAAGCGGCAGTGGACTCTGGGCTGGACGGGACTGGATGGGGGTTGTCCCTAAAACAAGGCTGTCTGTCTCTTTTAACAGCTCCATTAAAGCCCTTTGTCGCTCAGTTGAGCACAAAACTCTGCCAAGGGGCTCTCCTTTCTTTGTCCGAAATGAGTTAAAGAACGGAGCCGGAAAAGAAGTTTTACTCTTAAAAAGGATTATCCTTTTCTCCCAACAACACTCACCTTTCCATTGTCCTTTCTATCTCTATAATGAATATTCATTTAGCACAGCTGATTCATAGAATACCACATTTAAAAAGTTGTTTAATTTCCCAATGCTATTAAAAAGACAAGTTAATCTATCTTTATGCGCCTGTGGCCATCTAAACACAGGACAGGGAGGTGGAGGGGGAAGCAGCAGGAGGTGCAAAGATTTAATGGAGGTTAAAAAAAGAGCAGGATGATTTCACAGGGCCAAGGAAAGGAAAGACAACTCTCTGGGGCTAAATGTGACACACAGAGAGATAAACTGCCTCTCAACCAGCAAGAACCACAAGTAGAAATCCTTGAGTTTAAGCCCTTTATGCTGTGCTGTGTGTCACTGATTTAAGCTGGCTCAGGGGTTTTCAACCTTTTCGGTCTTGGAGCCAAGAATACTAAAAAATATGTCTGGCTTAGCAAACATGTCAAGTAGACTTACAGAAACAAGCTAACAGTTCAATTTGGGTTATAACCTAAAATGTAAGGTATTCAGTTTAGTGTCAGAAAATATACAAGAATTGTCTGTGTGAGTTGGCTTCTATTCAGACTAGCAGAAAGTTTCCATGAGTGTGAGCCCCAGGGGGAGACTTAAGTCACTTACACTGCTTTTAATATTAATAAGTATTAGCTGAGAAGGCAGAAACATGACACAACTGTTCTGTAGCTGAAAATAAGATGAGCGGCGTATACAGTATGAAATGACGTTTATATATGTATCTGACACATTTACATAACAGATGTAGCTCTAGATAGATCTACATCTTCAGACTGTATTTTCTGACAAGATACTTGCTCCAAATACTGGAGATCCTGGACCAAGAACTCAAATCTGTGTATTTTACCAATCTGGATCTGAACAAGATGGGAAAACCTCTAAACCCAAACCAGTCTACATCTAATACATAACGTCCTGGACTCTCTGTTAAGTATATTTGTCTGTCAGTACACCAGACTGAATATGTATGTCTCTCTCTCCAATTATGGCTCTGGCTTTGTAGGTTTTAACTGAAGATGTGGCCTTGATCTGAAGGGCTGGCATCATAACAAACCCGAAGAACCAACACTGAAATACAACTTCCATTCCCGCAACATGCTGCTACACCAACTTAGTTCCTGGCCCACAGGGCTTTTTGAATGGTGTGTCCATGTACGTATGTATGTATGCGAGTGAAAGAAAGTGAAATTGCAGTGCATTCCCATCTCCAGTCACCCCTATGGCGACAAGCAAGAAAGAAAGCCTGACAGAGACAGATAGATGGCTGTGCCTCCCCTCTATTTAGCGCTCTGTCCCCAACGTGTGTGGGGCTATTTCTCATTTCATTAGTGTGTGTGTGTCTGTGTGTAGCTGAAGACCTCCAACATCCATCTCAATCAGCCCCGTGTCTTAATCTACTGTCTACCTACATTTTGGCCTCACTCGGCCTCTCTCTCTCCCTCAACACAGCAAATGATAAAATTATGTCACAATTAATTCTAAAAAACACAATATTCTAGCCAACGTTTTTATCCACCAGGTAGGGAAATAAATCTCTCACACGCAGGTGCTGTGAAAATAGCAGCGGTAAATCCCTTTAGAGCATGCTGCACCCTGTTAACCGAGGCCTTAACTACACTGACACACCATGATAAAACATTTAAGTCACTATTGATTTCCCCTGCCTCAGCCCGATCTCTGTGTGTGTGTGTGTGTGTGTGTGTGTGTGTGTGTGAGTGAAGGTGTCAGATGGCAAAAGGGAAGCGGGGGCATTTTGTACCAGCCTGAGAACGGGAAGAAAAGAGAAATGTGAAAGAGAAAAGGGTGAGAAAGAGAAAAAGAGAGAGAAAGGTGGCTTAGCGACAACAATAAAGAGAAGAATCAGAGGGGAAAAGGCACAGGAAAAGGCTGTGTGTGTGTGTGCGTGCGTGCGTGTGTGGAGGGGGGATGGAGGGTAGAAATCTAGCTTCATCACTTCCAAATTGAGGACAGATTCAATTATTTACAGAAACCACATGGAAATCTCTCTGCATTGTTCCAGCTGGAGCACCAAATTTGGCAGCAATCGCATTGGCGGCATTGGAGGGGCCATTTATCTTGGAGGGGAGAGAGTGTCTCAGGCGTTGTACATGTATACCGTATATATATATATATATGTGTGTGTGTGTGTGTGTGTGTGTGTGTGTGAGCTCATTTATCTTGCGGGGGGATTGAGCAAGGGAACGAGGAAGCCCCGGGAGGCGACCAGATCATTACCCATCTGGGATCAGAGACAGAGATTTCACTAACGTTGTTCTGTGTGAGACACACACACACACACACACACACACACACACACACACACACAATGTATCAATGTAACGAAAGGAGACAAATCTCATTTTCATTTGGGGACAGAGGGGCACAGAAGCTCCACAAATACGTGCATTTATAGCAAGCGGAGAAGAGTGAGGCAGGGAATTGTTCCAGCCAGCTGACTGCTTGTTCCACTGCAATCATTCAGCATCTAGTTGGCTCTCTTTAAATGGATACTTAGATTAAGGCATGTTGTGCTGCAGGGGGCCACTAAGACCTCAGCCAGAACATCATGTAACCACAAGCACACATGCATTTTCGTTCATAACAAAGTCATAATATCATATTTTCTTCGGAAAGTCTTAGAATTTAAGGTAGTTCTTGGCAATGAGCTTCAGGCAAGAAAGATGATTCCCACGAAATTAAATCTTAAAGATTAAGTTTATTTCCAGAAGATATTTCCCTACCGACATTAGTCCGATGTAACTTATGGTCTGTGGCTGGAAAATAGAAACAAAAATAAAAACTTTAATTGCAGTAAGTGACAGCTCTGAAGAGGACCCTGATGACGGCTAAAACGTCCATGTGATGCTATGCAAATAGAGCACCATGAGGAGGGTGCCTTTTCCTCATCAGAAACATACCAACTATGCATGTGTGTGCACGAGTGAATCAATTTGCACCGTCTGACCACCTACATCTCTGTCTCTCAGACACAAACATACACACACAGTAAAACGAGGACGGTCACAGCACAGACAACAACTTATCGAATGCATCCCCTCGCTTAGCAAACAAACACACACACACACACACACCTCTTGCCTTGCAGTGCCGTTTCTGATCAATACACTTCAAGCTGCTTTGCTTATTCACCAGCTATCCCATCTGCTGATATTTAATATGGGGAACACTCACACTGAGTGTCGATTGATTCATTTAAATTAAGCATTTATCGCGTGCAGCCTTCCCAGAGGTGACAGGGAACATATAATACGTGCATAAAGCACAAATAGTGATTTCAATAATACTTTTAGTAAATATACAGTTTAGACAATTCTGTCATTAGTTTTCCTACTCTGCTAGCCGATGCAGCCTTGACTGAGGTTTCCAATAACAGGAAAAACAACGCAGTGAACACTCCAATCATTTATACCGTAACATTTTGCCTGAGGAAATTGACTGAAGAGGGAAAGGTTACTAAAATGAGATGAGAGTGATGCTTTTTAGGGGGTATTCTTAAAAGGCACTTCAGGTGGACAAAGGAAATCACTTTAAGAAATAGGGTCTGGGATGGAAGGCAACAAGCAGACTGACCCAAGCTCAGAGTGTGTGTGTGTGTGTGTGTGTGTGTGTGTGTGTGTGTGTGTGTAATCACATGGGGCAAAAGGACAGGAGAATATGCCAGACATGCAGAAGCAACCAATCAACCAAATCCCTCTTTCTCTTTGCCCACCGACTTCGCTCTCGCAATGAGCTGACCTCTATTACCCGTGCAGGGGACAGTGTGTGTGTGTGTGTGTGTGTGTGTGTGTGTATATATATGTGTGTGTGTGTGATTGTTTACTTGTGGCAGAATATGGATGAGGAGATGGAAATGAGGGAATTACAGAGTGCTGGCCTTTCACACACGGGTGTTCTAATGAATAGGGCAGTGTGTCTGCTTGTATGTATGTTTGAAACACAGCTGAGCGAGGAAGGTTTTTTGGTCCTATCCAGCCGCCAGCTGCAGTCATATTTACAGGTCATTATGTTTTATTTAGTATTTCTGCTAGGGCTGCCTTCTAAACGTCAGTGATTCAAAGCCCTTCAAAGTCAAATCTCATTTTTCCAGTTGAATCACATAGCACTTTTTTATAGCTGTCATTGTGCATAGAGCAACACTGGATAACCGCATGAAAGGCTATATACTGCTACAAACCGAGTCATGTCAGAAAACTACCCTAACTACAAAAGTTGTCAGCAGCCAATCAGGAGTTCACAAGGATTTTAATAACACTTTTTATTTCATGGTAAAAAATTGGCGACTCAGAGTCGACTTGGAATTTTGATTCAGGTACAGCCCTGATTCCTGCTTTACTGGTAAACATACAGAGTCTTATTGAATTACTAGCGTTTGGTATGTGATGCCACGAGGATGTTCTACTCTAACACAATTTTATACTTCTAGTTGGCTGTGTTAATAGCGCTTCCATTTTTTATTGGAAAGTTGATCTATGGTTCATATTGATAAATGATCAATCAGTAATGATGTCCCCAAATTCAATATTTACAGTTAATAAGAATAAGAATCTTTTTCCTATTGTTTTGTGTAATTGTTTTTGCCATTGCCATGTTTTCCCCATGTCCAACTGAGTCTACTCCCCAAATCCAACTGAGAGTCACGATATAATCAAACAATAACAAAACATTAACACGAAACAAGGTCTGAAATCTGAGTGCCACCTGTATTTACGCCACGTTTGGTGTTCAGTGTCACTGTCTGCCAATCTTAAAGTGTTACTTGAAAACTATGAGAAAACAGCTGTTTACCGTGTCATCACGTCTCAGTGTATGAACGGTGTGGTTGAAGGCGTGTGTGTGTTCTCCAGTGTGAACAAACATTTGCATGTTTTCACACTGCTGTTTTGAAACACGCGTGGGCCTCGTATCAGCTTGTGTCTATGTCCCTATTAATGATTTGAAGGGAGCTCTGTGCTCTGACAGAACACAACTGCAGTAAAAAATCAATACCTGGAGACCCTCCCTGTCACACGCACGCACACACACACGGCAAAAAACTGAATCCATACAAAATGCATCATTTATGACCATCTACAAGTCAACTCTCCCACAAGTACAAAAACTCATCACAAAGTCATAGAATCGCCATGAGAGTGTGTCCACACATTTGTGTGACCTACTTTTCGATCTCGCTGTTTTTACAGGTGCGTGGTGCGCAGGAGGAAGAGGTGGAGGATGAAGGAGTGCCGGGGTCTGTCTTGCTGCTTTCTCCGTTGCTCGTCGAAGGCATCTCTGTAAACAAACAAACGGGTGGCGGGGTTAACACTTGATGGTGACTCTTCTAGCTGCAATAAGCATTCACACACACCTCACTGCTACATTTAAAAAAAAAAAAAAAAACATGAGCCAAAATGAGGATATAGTGCAATGAATATACAACATTCTTGGCAAATGATCTCTTTGTGCGAGACGTGCAATACTAAAATCTTATAGATACATTTTGGAAAATACATTCTGTGGCCCTACTTACCGTCGCTGGCCCATTTGGAGAATTCAGGCGTTATTCTGTTAGAAGGCATCCCACCGCTGCAACACAGAGACACAAATGTTGGTATGAAAGGAGCATCAATGGTGCATTTCATTTTGTCCGTTTAGTTAAGATAGTATTCTGCTAGTTTGACAGCGCAGCAGTTAAGGCTTCATACTTGAGCACGGCTCCCCGTAGCGCCTCCCTCTCCCTGGCCTCTCCTTGGTCCTCTCCGGCTCCAGAGCAGGGGATGATATCGGCTTCGGTGTACTGGGCCTTGCCGTACTCCAAGGTGTCGTCCCCGTCCACGTCTAGGTCAGCGTCGCTGTCTGCCGCGCTCTCCTTAATGCTACACGTTGCAAAACCTGTTCCTGTGAAAAGACGATAATTGTCAGCATGACTTTTATTTACTTTGTCACTAAAGTAGGAACAAAAGAACCCTAGGCATTATATGTAAAGCGTAACAGTTACATTCATTCCATTTTTAAAAAGATGCTCTTGTGATCATCAGAGGACATCAGTGATATTTGAAGCCTACATTGGAATTATTTTCACATAAAACCGCAACCCTTGGCCTCAACACTTAGAATTTTCCAAAACACAGCGTGGTGAGGTTTGGTGCTAAAACTGACACCACAAGTGAGCTAATACAACGTGAAAAAATGAATACATCACAGCTGCAGGTCCCATATTTCAGCGAAACTGAAAGGGGTGATAGAATGCAAAACTGATTTTACCTTGTCATAGTTGAATAACGACAGTTCGGTGGGTAAATAGGACATACATAGAAGCTCAAAATCCCATTGATACCCCTATCCTCTGCAAATCTCACATTTTGAAACTGCCGCTAAAAACGGGCGAATCTCAACAAAGCTGGAAGCTGACATAAGCATCCCAAATCCTAGTCTTTGTCACGCCCCAACATTTGCATAGGCTACACTACTGACCTGAGGTCAGCTTAGTCTTCTGAATCTAGCTAGGTCATGCAGATCTCCAGAGGTCCGCTATTGAATTACTAAATTCACTTTTTTTTAGAGATACGTGACAGCGGCTGGTGCTGCCTCGCCGCCCTGTGTGTCCTACTTCATAAACTCGCTGTGAGCTAGCTGGATCTCCGTCACGAAGGGAAGCATGCGGCGCTCCATACCTGCGCAAAGTCACCGTTTTTGGGTTACTGGACTACAAAATGCAGAGGCCCTGATGGAGCTCCAGGGCCTGCAGCTAGCCGCGATTCATAGGATTGAAGGGACAGTAGCAGCTAACGAAATCCCTAATGTTCACAAAAATGCATTAAATTGAAATCGGCCATAGTTAGCTTTATAAGACCTTGGGGTACATGTTATGTAAGTGGCGTGACGAAATTCAAACTGTAAATATACGAAAGTTATGCCGAAAGTGTAGCAACGATCTTTTCATAAGATTAAATGGGACACATAGCCTAGCTTGCAGCTCCGGAGTTCCGCGGAGCCCCGAGTCCCGGTCGTCCAGTAACCGAGAAACGGCGACTTTCACTGGGTATGGAGGTTGCCGCTTTCTCGTCAGACTGTGTGGAGCTCCTAAAGTCCGACACGTCTTACTAAATTTGCAATTAGTAGAGATGCATCGATAGACCGGCCGGTGACAGGAATTGGTCGGTTTTCACGTGCTCGGCCATGACCGGCAGGTCAGTCTGACATATGCCAATTTCATGCCGGGCAATGCTACAATTAACTGACAACATAAGTTAGACGTGTTACAGTTTTCAAGGACGCACGCACACACGGACGCGACAGCACAGTCTCTTTTTCCTTTCTCTCAACTTTTCCGCCGTGTGTCGCGCATACCCGTATGTAGGGAACCTCGTGAATTAACCTGCAACATGTCAGCTGTTTGGAAATTCTTCAGCGTGTGTGCAGAAGATAACAAGTTTGCAATATGCAACACCTGCAAGGAAAAAGTAGGGCGTGGAGGGACGACACCAAAAACCAAAATCACATTTTTTTAGTTGGATATTGGATGTGAAAAGAAGGAAATGGTTCTAACATTGCACTTTAGATGTGTGTGAATTTCCCACACCAGGAGTAATTTATATAGTTCTATTTTATAGTGATCCATTATCTGTTCAAAATTTTTTTCTATGTTCTGTGCAAAATGTTCTATTAAAGAAAAGATAGAAAATAAATATTTGTGTGTGCTGTAAAGTGGTTAGAAAAAATGAAATCGGAATCGGCTAAAATCGGTATCGGCTGGCCTAACTAAAAGAAAATCGGAATCGGCCTAGAAAATTGTAATCGGTGCATCTCTAGCAATTAGCCATCAATTTTCGTAAAACGGCCCATATTTGAGCTTTATATAGTTGATTTCTCGCTTAAAAAAGTCTCAGAAGTGAATTTAATAACGAAATAGCCCGACAAACAATGTATACCTTTGCAGTGTCTGAAATATGAGACCTGCTGTCTTGTCTCCAATGTGTTTCTATGTGGTTCGCTCAAACCAATCAGCGCGCAGCTCATCTAAATATTCATGAGCATACCATATTTGGAAGAAAAGCTCTTGTTCCAAATAGAGCCATATTCACAGGGTAGTTAAGGGCCTCATAAAATAGCATTCGGGCAATTTTCAGCCCAACCAATGTTACATACCCTATTAGAAGACCTTAAGGAACAGTGTGAAATACCCTATATAATCATTCTATCACCCCTTGAACAATATACGAATTGTGTCTTTTGTTTGCTTTACTTTTCACTTCTGCCTCACCTAAATATCATAGTAAAAACCAGTATCTACATCAGTGTCTAATGTTAAATGGGCCAGCAATATAAGTAAAAATAATTGTTAATTTTTTTAAATAACCCTGCATAGCGAGAAATCAGAAAGCCTCTTTAAGAACCCTATTAACCGTTTTTTAGACAAACCCGAAGATCTTAAATTTAGCTCAGTTTAAACTTTACTTTTTCCTGACCAATTATGAATTCTGCAAATGGAGGTAGACATGAGAAAAATTTGGTCAGAGAGACGAGGGTGAAGAAAGAGACAGCGTTTAGACATGGGGTGAACTGATGAAGACGGACACCTCACCCATCAATCTTTGAGAGAAAGAGAGGGAGAGTGTGTGTGTGAGAGTGGCACTTCTATAAACCCAGTGATGAACGCCCAGACAAACCCTTACCGCTGCCTGACTGCTTCCTTCAGCTCCACTTAGCCACAGAGCAGGCTGTGTGTGTGTGTCCGTCACTTAGAGGCGTCACTTCAGTGTTTGTTTGAGACTGTCTGTCCCTCTGTCACTTAGACACTGTATCTTCAACCCCTTGAAGGTGAGTGTGTGTGTGTGCGTGCAAGTGTCTGTCTACCTGTCACTTACACCGCATCCATCTACCATGCAATGGTAGGTAAGGTGTGTGCAGGAGTGTTCAGGTGTGTATGTTACTTACTATTTGGAGCTAGCTAGGTGTGTTTTGTGTGTGTGTGTGCGCGCGCACACTTGTGTTTCACTTGAGATGTGACTCTGAATGCGTCTGTGTGTGTCTGCCTGTGACAGGCCTGACAGCCATCTTATTTACACCTATCCCAATTTCTACAAGCTCTCAGCTGGACTAGTGTTCTCTGTGTGTATGTAACATGACTGTCTGTGTGTGTGTGTGTGTGTGTGTGTGTGTGTGTGCGCGTTTGTGTGGGACCAGATACAAGCTCAACAGAGTTGACAGCTATCTTATTGAACCCCCTTGTCCCAGTGTGTGTGCAAGTCTCGATACTTGACTTCCTATAACAGTTGGTCTCAGTGCACTATACACAGGTTTCCTGTTTACAAACATTACAGGGTGCGTGCGCATACCAGGGGCAGAAAGCCAGATTGGTGAGCTGGTCCGCTACTGCAACAACCTTAAGTACTGAAGCTTTCCTTATTATTTGTATATAACTGCTGACTCAATAAAACGTGATTTTAGTTGGATCTGTTTGTCTGTCTTTAATTTTGAGGTGTTACTGTGATATACATGTATGGCTATAATTGTCATTTTAGGCTAATGTAACAGCCAATGTTAGCAGCAGGGTTACCCCTGAGTGTACCCCTATGGTTGGTTTATGCCTTAAAATAATGGCCAGGATTTCCGGGAAAAGGTACGATATGCGTGTCTCCATTTCTAAACATCACTGCAGGTTGACTGTTTTTAGCAGCAGAGGTTGATTGTGGGCGAGAGGGCGACAACACTGACGTGGTTAGCTCGCCGAAACCCTACTGCCACTGTCTCTGCAACGTTAGCTAATGTCCGCTAGCATACGTACAGGCTAACTATAGCCAGTTAGCTTTGTGTGTAACGTAATAAAAACCCACCCATCTCGTAGGAGCGAAGCTTAATATTTCATTCAATAAAATTATGGTACAAAAGGAGCACCAACGCCACAGGTCTTATGTTGACAACGTGGACGCAGATATAAGAAACTCCGAAGGCAGTCGTAATATTTACCTAGCAGGCTAGGCTAACGCTGTTGCGCTAACGTTAGCAAAACATCGGCGTAGCTTTAGCTAGCAGTCTAAACTTATCTAGAGTCTGGACCTAACTGTCTATGGTCCGGAGTACTACAGCCCTGACAGGTAGATATCACTTAGCTGAACAACTGAACAAGCTGCAACTTTTCTGATTGATACAATGGGAGCCTGATTCTTGCATATGACCTCAATCTGCCCTTCTTATGGCTTGAAGCCATAACCTCCGCCGGTTTTTGGCAAAAGCATGCTTCCCCCTAGGTATGTTAAACATCAGGCACCCATCACTGGCTCTGTTTGTACATTTAACCACGCAACAACGCCTTGGCATTTTGACTTACGCTATGCTGCTACTACTACTAGCTAAACGAAACAACTTCTTTCTGCCCCCCGGTTGCGTGCGCAAGCAGTGATGACGTTGCAGAGAAATCCATGTACAGTGTCTCACTGCACTGTGGCGTCCTTGTCAAAGTGCAGACCAGCCGCTAGGGCTCCGAGGATCTTCTGGGATTTGCTGCTGCTTCACCTCCGTCTTAACTGTGTAATTCATTTCATTCTTACTCTAAAAAATGAGGAGTGAGGAGAGCGAATGTGAGCACGGAACGACTGGAAGCCGCTGTGATTAAACGCGCCACCAATGCCAAGCCGTTTTACAACAGGCCCATGGTTTTTAGTGATCAAATAAAAAGCACCTTTTAACTTTTATTTGGTCTCAGTGGCAGAGGGGAACATATGGGAACAATGGCCACGTAGCGTACATCTAGCAGCCTGCTGACTCTGCTCGGCTACAGTTTTTCAGGGCATGGCAGAAGGTGAACAGAGCACATGTTACATTATACAGTCTGACATGGTGAAACGGTTGGACTGTTATTCCTATTTTCACTGGCAGACTTTCTCCTTGCAACTTAGTTTGCTGATTTTGTAGAAAGCTCAGTGTTTTTTTTCCTCATCCACCATCAAATACCTTGTTAACTGTCTAGTTTACACACATTGCATTCCAGACCTGTCTGTCACCTACAACACTGTGGTGACAAGTGAGATACAGAGTCATACCTAGAGTCCATATTTAAGTTGATACATGAGGTGGGACCAATCGTCCTCAGTGATCTTTCTGCCTTCTGCATACAATAATTGAGAAAACAAAAGCAACAGTCATTGCATTGACCATCAACCCAGCTTAAGAACTAAGTGAATCTGTGAAGACCTCTAGCCCAAATGATTCACAACAACAATATTTAAATATACAGGTTCCATACAGGGCTATCAGTAAGTGTCTAAAACACTGACAATACAAAATAGCATCCCAGACATTTTAAATGACACCCTTAAAGATGGACGTGATGCTGTATTTTCTTATTGATGCGTGGCCTATTTGTGCACATACACACTGTACATGTCTTCAGTGTTTTAAGTGTGAACATATGTGTGGCCTGTTGTGTGTGTTCCCAGTGCTTCTATCTGTCCCTCTAAGCAGTCTTGGCAGGCCAATCTAATCTGGCCAGGGAAAGGTCAGCCCCACTCTAACTGCCTTTCACTCACATTATGCACCAACGCCCCCCCCCCCTTTTTTTTTTTCTTTACCTCTCTTCCCAGCCATTCCTCCTTTCCTCACCTTCTTTCCCCCCCTTTTTTTTGTGTCATCACTCCTTCTTTCTTACCTTTATTCTTTCACATTTCTCCCACGTATCCCCTTTCCACTCATTTTCTCTTCTGTTGACAGTTGGCTTTTTTTTAACTTCTCTTCCACCACCCTTGATCTCTCTACTCACGTATCACTTGTTCTCCCTCTCATGTACCAGTCCACAATTTCCCCTCTTTTCTGCTCTACAGGCATGATCAATACACACACAAACCGACTCCTACAGGGCCACCCTGGTCTGTCTCATTATCATAACCATCTCTTGAATATCGTTGACTCTTAACATACTAACTACACATTTTATCCTCCGAGTTACATGCTTCATGGCAGCAACACCCGAGACACTCAATCTACATACATGTCACCACAACAACACTACAAGTACAGATCTGAAGAGGCAGGCAGGATCAAAGGACTCATCAGACTGACTGACAACCTGGATCAACCAATCGACCGACCTCGGCAACATCGCGTTACCATAGCAATTATCGGGACCCTCTAAGAAGCAGAGAGGAGGGGAGTCAAAGGCCATCGCACTATCTTTCTGCCATTTACAGGTCAGAGAGAGAGAGAGAAAGAGAGAGAGAGAGAGAGAGAGAGAGAGAGAGACGGGGAAAGGGACACAGACACAAAGACATGAGACGGCCATCTTTGAAGTCCATTTACAAAGCACAGATTTCTCCTCTTCTCAATCCCTCTGGGCCATCTCAACCTGCAATAATCCCCCTCTTCTCCTCCTCTGTCTCTCAGGACAGGCTGATATCAAACCTCAGGATCAGTCTGCCTGCCTCCCTGTCTGCCTTTCCATCTGTCTGCGGCTAAACAAACAGATCCACTATTGTGTTCCAAAGCTTGGTAATGCCACTAAAACAGCAGGAGTAAACACTAAAGAAACAAATAGGAACATGATATAGGAGGAACAAACTGAACTTAATAGAATGTGTTATATTAAAATCTAATTCATCATTCGCCATCATTGCTTTTGGTAATAACACTGTACTTACAGCGTCAACAGCTGAGATTTTGATAATCGAGTAATAGTCATAAATTATACAAGAATGGCAGATATTTGCTGAGTCCAGCTCTCCAATGTAAGGCTTTGTTTTTTGGGCTGCTGTTTCATATAGTTTTAAACTTTATATTTTTGGGGGGTTTTGGAATGTTATTGGACAAAAATAACTACATTTGAATATCTCACACTGGGCTCTGGGAACTTCCTGTAGACACTTTATACAAGTATTCTAACAAACTTTTCAAATGACTACTCAAACAATGCCATGTTCGCAGATCTCTCTGAACGTCTGGTCAGGTTTGCTGACTTATTGTTTGACTGGATAGTTCCTGATTTAAATCTACATTTTAGACTAGATTTAGATTAGACTAGATTAGACTACTCTAGGTGTAAGTTTATGTGCTGCTTATTTTTAAGACAACATTTAACAATTGAGTAATTAGGCTACTTCTGTTAAATGAAAATAATGGTTTTGTACAAAGCATTTAAATATCTTTAAGTAAAATATATATAAAAAAAAGCATTGTTTGGAAATCAGTATCAAAACTCAGGTCTCATGTTGCTATTAGTATTAAAAAAAAAAAGTACAACGACCCTGTCATAAGGCATGAAAACTTAGTTGTAATAAACCAATTTTTCCCTTAAATATAGACTTTTTAGTATATCCTGCAAAGTTAAAAGTAAAAGCCAGTTGCTTTTCAGCTCATTCAACCGAGACTTGGACAGGGTCTGTCATCTGGGGTGTGACAGACAGTCCAGCAGACAGATAAAGAAAGCTCTCGGTCTGTGCTGTGGGTCCTTTCAACCTGGCTAAGCCGGTGCGAGACACAGGGAAGTCTTCCCTCACACAGAGTTGAATCATAAACTGATCTTGTTCGATTTTTTCCTCCCTCCCTCCCTCCCTCCCCCTTTAAAGGGCCTTGTTCCCTCTGCCTTTCTTCCTTGCGCTCTCAAAGGGAGGGAAGGATGGTGGCACTTCACAGAGGGATAGGCCTTCTCTTTATCCAGCCAGCTGAGGAGACCCCCTGCAACATCTCTATATCCGTCTAGCCCGCCGCTGGCTCTCGAGAGCCTGCTGGACTCAGTGGCGAGTGTTAGAACCACTGAGGAGCTTTCAAGACAAAATCCACCTTCTGAGCCTTCTGCCGAGTGTGTGTGTGCGTGCGTGCGTTTCAAGTCGCTCTCCCCAGGCCACCTCAGTTATCTGTGTCACATCACAAGGTGCCCTATTAGAGCAAGGCAGAAGGGTCCTGTGTCTGCTCGTTTAACGCCGTGAAAGAGAGATGGGCGGATGGAAGGAGCATGGGGGAGATGGATGGACGGGTGGGGAAAGCCACCTCCCGCCCCACGAGCTGTTCTTTGGCGAGGTTTAGGTTGAGATTTCAACATTGATCTGTCTTGTCTCCTCTCACTCTGGCTTACAGAGAGGGAAGGAGGGAGGCAGGTGAGGCTCAGCATGTGTGTGTTCAACAACGGATCGAACAGGGAGAGAAGGAGGCGACCAGGAAGAGGGACAGATGAAAGCCGAGGTAGAGCCTAGAGAGTTTAAAAGAGCCTCTTAGATGACAACTACTCTTTACCACCATGTGTGCACATCTTGATGGCTTGCCTTTACTTTCTTTGTCACCACGTTTTACACACAAACACCTGAGTGCCACGATGGGAGCCCACTGTGGGAGCACAGTGCAGTTTAAAACATCAAACTGCACATATTCAAACAATTAGCTAAACAGAGATAAAACGTATGTTTGGGTTAGAGGCACTCTGAGGCTTAGAGGAAAGGTTCTTCTAGCACTGAGCCGAGCGTGTTACGTTTCTACTGAGGAAGTGTTCTTTAGGATTTCAAAAGAAGTATTAAATTGATAATTGTTTTCTGTTACTTTTCTAGCAAATATGCCAAATATTCTCTGGTTTCAGCCTCTCACATGAGCAGATTTGCTGCTTTTCTTTGTGATATATGACAGTACATTGAATATCTTCGGGTTTTGGACTTTTGGTCGAACAAAACAAGCAAATAGTAGACATTGCAGGCTCTAAAAAAAAATTGTGAATTGCATTGTTTCACGGTTTTGAACATTTTATAAAATAAACAACTGATGAATCTAGACAATGACCTGTAGATGAATGTTTAATGAAACACTTGTTGGCTGCAGCTCTATTCGGAAGCAGAGCCATATAGTGTAACTGTCATTTGAAAGTCTTTTGGACTGTTGGTCAGACAAAACAAGTTATTTGTCACTTTGGACTCTAGGATCTTGTGACTGACATATTATAGACTAAACAATGAATCAAAAAAGTAATCAAGACATTAATAGATGATTAAGCAAATCATTAGCCGCAGCCCTATTTGCATACATTATGAAATCTAAATAGCTCCTCCTCCTTTGAGTGGTCTAGAAGCTGAATCATAGCATAGATGTCCCAAATGTTGTTACAATCTCGCTAAATAAAACCAAACTTTGTGAACCTTGGAATGCCATTTTATGTCTATTGAGTTAGCTCAGATCTTGCGTAAATCTGACTAAAATGGTTAAATTAGCAAAAACAGATTTATTGGATGAAATCAGCTAAACTAAGTTTACATTTAACATTTGCAAGGTGTGATGACAGAAGCATTACATTACATTGTTGCTGTAATATTTGTCCAGACACCCCTTTATAGAAAAAAATCTAAATAGGCTAAGCTAAAGAAAAATAGTGAAAGTAGTGAAAACATAATAACAATACAAGTTTGAAAAATCTGAGAAGGACCAAAAACAGACGATGACAGAGAGCTACCACTATAGGTGTGTTGTGTCACAGAGCAGCCATGCTCCCCAGTGGCCAGCTCTCCCATCCAGTTCTATAATTGCATTTCTGGGCACACACACACACACACACACACACACACACACACACACACACACACACACACACACACACACACACAGTGGTGACCAGCGGGTCAATTGCCCAGCTAAATGTGTTTTCCTTCCCCTTGCTAGGAGGATTGTGTAGGGCTGAGCCAGGCTGAGCCAAGCTGGGCTGGGCTGGGCTGACCCAGGGCAAACCTACACTGCCACCAGACCACTGGTACCATTACAGCTCCGTGGTCACATTCAGCTCCCACAGAACAAACACTGCTCACACTGGACAGAGGGAATGATGGATGACCAGAGAAAGAAAGGAGGAGACAGACAGACAGAGAAAAAGGAAGGCGTGAACAAACAGGTGTCTACATACAGCTAACTGGGGTGTGACTGGACACGGCTAGGGTTGGGTACCGAAACCCGGTTCCACTATAACGGTAGTATTCGGACCGGATTAGAACGCAAATTTCGGTTCCGACTGAAATATTTTCCCTCTGTCGCTCCGGACAACGGAAGACTCTTTTTTCTTTCTCCCTTTTCTGCCGAGTGACGCACGTGCCCGCTCGCGAGTGTCCGCGCTATTCTCCGACATGCACTCTACAATCACTGCTCATAGACGGCTTTTTGTACACGCTCTGAAACGGACGTAAAAATATCACACTTTCTCTGTAGTCTACTAGCTAGCTACCGTAAATGTAGGCTACTTTTAAAATGCCATATTTTCCCTCTGGGCTCAACAAAACGGACGTAAAGGCATATTAACTAGAGATGGTCCGATACCATTTTTTGCTTCCCGATACCGATTCCGATACCTGAACTTGCGTATCGGCCGATACAGAGTACTGATCCGATACCAGTGTGTCATATATTTTATTATGTTTTAAGAATTGTATACTACTATCCCTGTATGGATGTCATATTATTTCTATCTTTGTTGTCGGTCTGGCTCAGGTTAAACTCTTTGTGAAACATGAATGCCACAGAACGTTCTTTTATTCTGCAGTTTGACAGTCAGTTATAATGGAAAAAGAACGTAAATAAACTACTTTAACGTAGATTTTCTTTAGGTCTTTATTACGTGGTATCTGATCAGTGCATAAACTCCAGTATTTCCCGATACCGATACCAGCGTTTTAGGCAGTATCGGAGCCGATACTGATACTGGTATCGGAACATCTCTAATATTAACCTTTCAATGCACGTGATCGCTAGTAAACATGTTACACTTGCTCTGCTAGTCTGTCGTTCAGGACAAGACCCTGTAGCCTGGTGGTGGGGGAGCGGGACAGCCTCCCCAAATTTGCCCTTTCAAACTCCTCCCTGTGTGTACAGGCCTCTTGGACACCATCTGAGAGAGTTTTCTCCTGTGCAGGACAAGCCATAAGTCAGGAGAGGTGTCATATTCTGCCAGAGAAGGCAAATATGGTCATTTTTCTGCAAAAGAACTGCTAAAGTTTGAAGCTGGTTGGCATACCAACTCAACATTTATTTTGTTGTTACTTGTTAATAGTGTAACTGTTATTTGTTGAATTATTGTAGTTATGTGTTAGGTGACTTAGGTTTACTTGTTATATATTTAAGTACTTTAAAACGTTAATATATTGTTAAATTTAAATAATTTTCAATAAAAAAAAATAAAAAAACTCCATGAAAGAGCCCTTCTTTGATGTCATTCTTCAGTTTTTCAAGAATCGGTTTAGGAATCAGAATCGTTTTAAAAGTACCGGTTTGGCATTGGAATCGTAAAAATTCAAACGGTACCCAACCCTAGACACGGCCAGGGATGTCAGTGTGTGTGTGTGTGTGTGTGTGTGTGTGTGTGTGTGTGTGTGTGTGTGTACCTCTGAAGCCTCCCTCCAGCAAAGCTGTAGCTCTGATCCTCTTCTGCCCCGCCCACTCGTACTCCTCAAAGCTCCGCCCATTTTCTCCATCCATGTCTGCAGAGTCATCATCGCCTAACGCACCCTCACGCTGACACACACACACAGGGACACGTGTTAATCAGAGCAAAGGGTTGAGGTATTTCTTTCTTGCAAATTTCGACAGCTGTAAGTACACAGTTTTACGGTGTTAAATATAGTGTGGTGGAAGATAGGCCGGATCGCCGTAGCACGCTTTATCTGTACCATACCATGACCAGCTGTGATAAGTACCTGTATTGTTTGTATTGTTGGTAAATGTCTATAGGACACAGCTGAGACCAGAAACGAGACTGCTAATCTAAATCATGTGTTCAGAGTTTAAAGGTTTGCACACACTGCACTAAACGCTGCACTAAATGACCAACTACCTCCCTGGAGGCTCCGACTATTGTCTTCTGTTGTGCATCAAGTTTGTGTGTAACTCAGGAGACTCTATGCTGTGTTATATCTTTCTGTTCCTACATTTAATAAGTTTCTAACAGAACGTAGACTCAGTTTTCTCAACCGCTTTGTTTAGCTGTGCTTGTTGTTGCTAAAGTGAAGTCTATTCCACCATGGAAAAGTTTCAAATTGATTCATCTTAACAGAAAAATGTCCAAAATTAAGTTTTGTTTGTTTTTATTTAGCCAAAAGTAAAAAATTTTTTTTGTGTCTAACGTAACTTAACTTGCACCATCTGCTTTAGAATTAAATCGTTCTAGACATTTTCACTGCGACGTAATCACTTAAGTGGCCAAAGACCTTTTGATTGTTTCATTTTCATCTTTTACGGTGAAGCTGCAGCAGGAAGTGACAAGCCCAACGATGTCTAGCTTTAGTTTGGATAAACGGCAAAGAGGAGATCAGATCAAACAGAGAATCTTCAGTCCACTTGATCACTAATTACAAAAGGGGAACAGAGCTCTGGCGCCGGTTGCAAGCTCAGTACAGTATCTGCACTGATGAATATGTAATAAAAACACAGCTCACATAGAATGGTACAACTCTGGAAAGCCTAAAGCGTGCTAGTGGGAAAGAGGTATTAGTGTTTCTATAGCTAGTGTAACAGTCAGCAGTCAGTAAGGTGGGTTACAGGAGCAGTGGTGATGATTTTTGTCTGTTGTCTACTTTAGGATAGAATGGAAGTGTTTAGCATCTAAAGGAAAGAAGGATTGGTGACCAACTCTGACACGAGAGGCTGTCATTGGTTTGACAGCTACAACACAGAGAGAGGAGGTGACTGGAAATATCTTTCTGTTGGGGCTACATCTACAGCAAGCAAAGCCAAATTGGCCCTCATCTACGGATACTAAAGATGTAACTGTTACGCTCATACAGGAGCTGCATGCCAATGGATAAGCTGCAGCCATGTCATATGGGAGAAACCACAGCCTCCTACTTCAAAATAATGTTTATGTCAGCTTTGCAGTGGCAAAATTGAATCACGGATATGTGAATACTTCAATGTCAGTGTTTTTTTTTTTTTTTTAATGGTCTTTTAGACAGTAATTCCCATATGATGTGCATGCAGTACTGCCATGTAAAGGAAGTTGCTATCTAGAGAAGCTACAGTTGCTATTGGTTGGTATCTGCACTAATGTATATAAGTGACTGGACAGCATCTACAGGAAGTAAAGAGGTGACTGGTCAGCATCTACAGGAAGAGAAAGGTTGACAGTCTGTCCGACTGGTTCAGGGCCAGGATTGTACTACCTGGATCAGGCATTGTTCCACATGTCTACTCATCTCCTCCTCGCTCCCAGCCAATGGGGCGCTGCACAGCGGACATACCTGGCCCCCCTCCTCAGGCTTCCTCCTCTTCATCTTCCCTATACGTGCTGGAAATGATAGGCAAGAGAGAAAGACAGAGACAGGGAGAGACATTTTTAATGTCAATCTAGTATTAAATGGTTATCATCATTTGAGTTTTTAAGCATGTTTCATTGGACGATAATATCACTGGTTTCGAGGCACAGGAGAGAATCTAAAAAGAGGCCTGAGGGGAATTCATGTCAGATGAATTTTCCTTGATTGGATCATATGCAATGTAATATAGCGACCCACTAATCTCAATTATTTACAAGCCTAGAAGCATGAGAGAAGGCTGTCTCAAGCCCCTTTCTTCACTCTACATCCACGCCAGTCCTCTGCGTCGGTTTCTCCTGCCTTTCCTCCCTTGCCCTTCTGTCACAGCCCCCCCCCCCCACACACACACACTTAATTAGAAATTTAACAGAGCAGAACAGCCGTCATTGCGCCCCGAGTCTCTGTCGTTTTTTCTTAACTGCAAATGGCGCGCAGGGACATTAATTTTTAGCTGGCTGGGAAAGCAGAGGAGGCCAAGAGGGACCGTGGCAAGAGATGGAGGGAAAGGAGGAGGTGGACTTAAGGCAATACGCCATGACTGCAGGGGAAGAAGATGGAGAAAGTGAGGCAGGGAGGGTTAAAGAGAGAAACAGCCTCCTCCTCCTCACCAATTCTCCCATGACGCTAATCGAGGGGAGCGTTGTTAAATAGAGAAGGGAAAGGGCTGCTAATTAGGTCCCCCCCCCCCCCCCCCAGCTGTTATACCCCACATGAGAATGATTCCTGGTTCCAGGTGAGGGCAGAGAGAAAGTAATGGAAGGCAAAGTTTAAACTAAGTCTCTTGTCGGCTCTGATAAATGCTGAGTTATCCCGTGTGTTGCCTCAAAACTGGAAACACTACAATCTTGCAAGATAACAACCAAATGTGGTAAGAGTGTAAGTGTTACAGCTACAAATACATTGATTACATCAGCATATCTTGGTTTACACTGCTTCAGTATCCCTTCATCAAAAAAGGACGAGTAGTTTCGTTAAAAGTTGACAGGGCTGAATGAAAAAAACGTGACCATTTTATTTAGTAGCATGGCAAAACACTGTCAACTGACATTTGTGTTAAACACCATAGAGTATTTAACCGTGTTAAGAGATTCGGATCTCTGTTCAACCTGAAGACCATGTTAGAAATGTATTATTATGGACCCAGGCTCATGAATGCACAGGACTCTTCTTGTCTTGCAACCCATTTTAGTACAAACATGAATGATGGCTGCATTCTATTCAAGCGTCCCAGTAAGCCATGGCAGTGAGCCAGAATGGAACTCAGCTATCGGTTTTATTTTCAAAACCTGTCATTTCCTACTGTGACATGTCAAAATGCCTTCTGTGAAACAGGCCCATCGGTCGCATCGCCACGTGCGTGACGCCACAATGTTGCCCATTAGGGATTCCACAGTGAGGAAACTCTCCCGCCTTTTAACTAACTCGTGACAACACCTGTGTGTGTATCGGACATTTTACAAGAAAAAAGATATTCGTCAATGACGCTCAATATCTGTAGAGCGCTTACTTTGATCTCTGGCCTCTCTGGTCAAGCTTTTGCTGCAGAGACGGGCGCAGCTGTGCCGCGTTCCGGCTGCAACATGGCCCCCGGAGCTGATCGCGGCCACTCTAGACAAATGTTGCCTCCAGATGCTGGCACCTTCAAAGTTTACAGATTGCCTCATTAATTTTTATCATAGGTTCCCTTTTAGCATTGGGTTTAAATCCAAAATATTACCAAAAAAAGGAGTGTTGGCTTTTCGCTTTGACACCAAATCTTTCGCCATGTCTCTAAATACCTTCATAACAGCAATAAGTGTTGTTTAACAACCTTGTGGGTTCTTCGGGTTGCCTGATTATTATATTTTCATAAAATTATCATTATTATTATACTTCAGAAAACCGGATTCTTAGCTTTGTGACTCGAATGTAATACATAAAAAAGGTACAAACTGGGGCTACTAAGAGTTAAGATGAACTTTCGAACCCATTCGATAAGATGCTTTTGACAGCAAAACATAGGCCTACTATAAAAAAAATGGATCAGGTGCTGAACCAGGCATAAGCAAAAAAAAAAAAAAAAAAAAAAAAAATCAATCCACACTAAAAGTACAATGAAAGGCCCCAGTGCTATATATTAGTTACTGACTGGTTGACGTTTCGGGAGCACTGCTCTTCTTCAGACTGATTAACACAAAACAACTTCAGTAGGACATGACATCACTAATGAGGAATCAGAGATAAACATCACCTGACAGCAGAGCAAATATGCAGTGGTAAAATATGTTCCATTAAATCAAAACACACACCTTTCAGAAAGGACTAAACTTTAGGTAATAAATCACCATCATATAGTCACACTATTTTGTCTCCTGTGCCTTGAACACCAGTGATATTATAATGTATTTTGTGGTAATGGTTATTTATTTTCACATCATTCATTCCTGTATTGAGTTATATTCAACTTCTGGAAGTTGTATTGCTACATGGAAAAGATGTATGCTTGTTTTACTGACATTAAGGTAAATCTATACAATGTTTCCAGAAAGCCCATGACCAAAAACAGGCCAGAGCACAGTAATAAACTCTTAATAACAATTTTTAAATCGAATCAAGTCGTTGGAGCCATATAACGTATATTAATAAGCAATATTAAGTGTCATTTAGGAGATGAAACGTTGTATGTACATACCATTCAATCTTGTTTGCCTGTTTGCTCGAACTCGTAAAAATGTCTGCAAGCAGAGAGGAAAAGAAGAGAGAGGAATTGTACATTAGATAATAAACAAACAATATAACATGTTTACAAGTACAAACATAACTTTTCAGAATGGGATTGCTTTGGATGCTGAGACTGGGGCACTGTAAACAAACCTACATCTCTATTGTTTTCCACATCCTCCATGACTGTCAGGGTTCACTCATAGCTCATTCTACAGCCGCCAAAACTCACTGCAGCAAACTACCTGGCTGTGTTTCCAGATACTGAACATCACTGCAAAGTAAAGCTTGTGTCTATAATTTAATACGGATGGAAAAGGATTGAAAGTGGCGCTCGTATCTGCAGATACTGCTCATGTCCTACGCCATGTTGGCTTGTTTTGATCATGTGACGCGCTGGGGACGGAAGTGGGGAAACGTCACGTGTTGTTCCAGATCTCGACCGCTAGGGAGCGGCAACGGGTTTCATTAAACGATCTCCTTTTCATTAAAGGGTTTGGCTACTAGATGCACAACTATTGTAGGCCTACTGTTCCTCCAACTACTACTGTTTATCAAATACAAAGAAGAATAAAGTAATGTCAAAAAAGATGTTACTAAGCTTGACAATTTAGTGTTTGTTAACATTCTCTACGTTTTACTTTTAAAGTGTAATGTTTTGGTTTCTGGTGGTTTCTTCAGCTATTTAGCTTTTTTTCTGTGTGTGCAGCAGATTATTTACAGTTTTATAGCCAGTCAAATATCAAACCTAGTATGCAACTGTCAATGGTGGAAGAAGTACTCATATAATTTACTTCTTTTAACTGTGCTAATACAGAAATAACAATTCAACTGTACCATACTCTGCATGGCATTAATACTGCATATTTATACTGCACAATAGTTCCAATTTTTCAGCACTGGTATTACTGACACTGTTGTAGTATGCATATGTTTACATATTTCTTATTTCTATTTTTCCATATATAGTTAGTAGACTGTACATATGTTTATATATATCTTATCTCTATTTGTCCATGTATATTGTTGCTATGTGTTGTAGTATAACACACATCTTTTTACATATTTATTTCTTATTTCTATTTTTTCATATATAGTTAGTAGACTGTACATATGTTTACTTATTTCTGATTTGTATTTGTTCTTATAATTTCTCCATATACTTCTATTCTAGAATGGGAGCAAATGTAACAAAACCCAAAAAGTATACAATACTCATTATGTTAACAGGGTACCAAAATAAATCTGGGGGGTTGGATGAAATGTATGAGAAAGCTACAAGAACGTTTTTGCTACACAAATTAATTTTCATATTTTGGACTTTTCTGTAATCTTTTTTTTTTTTTTTTTTATTTTTTTTATTTTTTTTTTGGGGGGGGGGGGGCACCCCGTGTCACGAGGAACCCAACAAGACAGCCCTTTTTTTGTAAGGGTTAAAAAACACAAAGCTTGAGAACCACTGGTTTCATCTTTAATAATGCATTGTATTTTTTAAGCTTATCATGTGTTTTTTTAATGTAAAATTAGCAAAGTACATTGCGCTGAAAGTAGTGGAATATAAGTATAAAGTAGTATGTAAGTGTGTAACAGCACCTCAAAAGTCTACAGTAAAAGCACAGTATTTTATTACATGTAGTCAGTTACTTTCCACCAATGGCAACTGTGATGTACAGTACAATTTTACATTTATCTAAGTGAATGTGGAACATTTGGGGTCTTGGGTAGTTCAGGATGCCTGGGGTAAATTCCCTGTATCATTAAGAATAATGGTCTTAAAAGTACAGCTTTGAGAAATAAATTAAGTGAGGTCAGATCACTTCCGTCTCTTGCAGAATGGGCATCTCAGGTCTACTGGGATTCACACCCAGAGGCCCGTATGTCTTTAGCTATATGCTGACTAAAGCATCCCCAGTCGCAGTTATGGATGCCCTCTCTTTGACACGGCAACAGTGAGTAGGCAGCGGTTCAGTCCTCTAACAGTCGACCGTCCATCAGTAAGAGCCGACAAGCAGTCAGGCTTTCTCCTTCTGTTCTAGCCCTCCATCCGTCTCCTCACTCCTTCCCTCTCTCCCCTCCCCTCCTTGCCGCCACTTAAGTTATAGGCCCACTTGCCTCCGCGTGGCCGCTACTACCGTATCATTATGATACAGTGAGTGTATGGTTGCGAATAGGTCAGCTTTTTAGAGGAAGGGAAGAGGTAGAGAGAAAAATTGCACTGAGATGGAGTGACAGGCCGAGAGAAGGTGGCAAAGTCTGCCATTATGCTTCATTTTCAGGGTGGTAAAAAGAGTCACCATTGACTTAATCATATGTATAATATAAGGTGATTTCAGCAGTTTCACTTAATGAGAAAATCTACTTTATCGCTATAACGTCTTTATGAGCTGTGTCATCCTGAACGTATGGCTGCAACGTCTGTGTGGACTTAATAGTTCTTATTTTATGGTGTAAGGGGGAAAACCCACTTAACCCGGAGATACATCATGGCCAGAAGAATTACCCGAACAAACTTTGATGAATTTAAGAGATAAAAGCAGTCAGGGCGGCTTTCAAGACATCTGAGATTTAAGGAGATTGGCCTGTTGGTCAACTGCTGAGAGGGCATAAAAGCCAAAAATCTACCATAATCCTCTGCTTTACTGTTATACATCAGTCAGAATTATGGAATTTCACAAATCTAAAAAACTAATGTGACCAAGTGACTGTTATTCAACCCTGTGTGTATGTGTGTGTGTGTGTGTGTGCGTGCGTGCGTGCGCGCGTGCGTGTGTGTGTGTGTGTGCGCGCGCAGCATCGAAGAAAAACGTGAAAAAGGATGCTTCGTGTGTTAAAAATGGATTAAACTTGCTTCAACAGGTGCATTCCTTTCCATGGTGTGTATGTATGTCTGTGTGTGTTAGTGTGAGTGTGTGTGTGTGTGTGTGTGTGTGTGTGTGTGTGTGTGTGTGTGTGTGTGTGTGTGTGTGTGTGTGTGTGAGTGAGTGTGACCTGGTATCTGTCGGAGTGGTGGACGTCTTCAGAGGACAGGGGCGAGACCACTGGAGACTCTCCCTCACGTTTGATGTGCACCGACAACAGCATTGACTAGAGAGAGAGAGAGAGAGAGAGAGAGAGAGAGAAATAAAATGTCTTCTATATGCAGATGATCTTGTTACAGCAGAACCTGTCGTCGCAAGTTGCTGCATGGAAATAATCAATAAACATGCACAAGGCACGAGTAATGCTGTTTCAAAAATAAATTCAGATCTAAGGAAAAACAGATACCATTACACTGTTGGAGAGCTATCACCCTTGCATGTCGCCACCTACACTTTGGCTTGGTAAAACTGAATGCAACAACTAGAAAAGGATAAACTGTTCTGAAGAACACATAGAATGAAGAAACATACAATAGAACTGAATAAACCTCCATGTGCTGGCTGCTGAAAGTTCAAGTTGAAGTTAAAGTGGCAATCTACAAATAATGAAAGATATTGAAATTGCATTAGGGTTACAGTGCTCGCCAACCCCGAATGCAATCTCGTTTTGGAACGAGATTTGTCTGTTTGGCTATTCGCTTCGCTAAATTTGCGTTTTTTTCCGCCATGTGTTTGCTATTTTCGTAGCTTCTTCTTGCATGTGTGCTTACGATCTGGCCCCTGATCACTTCGTTTTTATAGAGGTTGGCACCCAGAAACGTCCAAAACACAGACAAATAAGAAAATACAGGCAGAGGGCAGGATCTCTGTAGATACAGACACACACTCTAGAAGGTCATACGTGATAAATAAGAGGGATTCTTTTTGTTTGAGTCTATAGATTGCTTTTTAGGAAATCCCTACTCATTGTGTCTTCAAATCTAAGTGCTGAAAGGAGTTGAAGATTTAGCTGAAGTTCAAGCAGTGGAAGGAGTTAAAATTTCAGTCAAAGTGCTGGTGCTGTGTAACATCCTGAAAGAAACAAGTGCCACTTCAAGTGTATAAACTGAAAGACGATGTCAGTGAAAGTGTTGGCTCAAGTGTGAGCATGGAAAGTAGTAGTAGTACATTTATGAAAAGAAAAAGAAAACTAAGAAAAGTAATGACTGGCAGCAGTTGGATTGTCAGTGTCAGTTGACAAAATTTACATGAAAGCAAAATGTCAAATTACTGTCGACAGTTTGACTTTGTTGTGTGTATCAAATAAATTCATATAAAAAAGAAAAATAATATAATTTCTAAAAATGTTAGAAAAGGCTGAATCTCATTTCTCTGTCTTACCCCTTCCCCTTACCCCTTCCCCTTAGTTTTGCGCGTTCACGTGAGAGTAAGGGCTGTCCCAATTCTCGTTTTGATCGAGGGGTAGGGCTAAGGGGAAGGGATAGATACCCCTTAAAACCCAGCAAAGTCGCGAGCTTACTTGAAACCAAGGGGTACCCAGAATACACTGCGCAACTGGCAACGATGGCGGCCAGATCAACCGGTGAGTATTTTCGGCTTAAAGAATTGATTTAGAAATTACGACAGTCTTGTTTTGTGCTCTACACAGTCCTGTACGTATATATTTGCAACCATGTTTTTAATTGAAACGTTTTTAAAAATCGGCTAGTTTGCTACGCTAACTTTACATTGCTTATTTGCACAACAGTCCCACATTTCTCTGACTAGCCTTGAATGGACTCCATGCATGTCTACAGTTTTAACTTAACTCCATTAGCAGCGAATTTCGTTTGATATCAGTGTATAACACTACTTGCTTTGGAGACATCGATACGTGCTTTACATATACCGTCCTGTATCACACAGGGACGCCGGAGGAAACCCAGCAGCTGATCCACTTTTCTGGCTGAAAACGAACAGAACTTTCTAAAATCAAAATATGCTGCAAAGCAACTATGGGAGTGAATCATGCGTTCATGTTGTAGCCATTCATTATTGTATTGGTACTGTATTATTGTAATCATTTGTAATTCATTCCTGTTCATGTACCTGTTTAGTTCTGTATTGCAATAGATCTCTTCCACAGAGAAGAAAAAAAACAGGAACAGAGAATCTTTACCCTTGGAGAAATTCAAGAGTGTTATTGCCACAGATGCTGAGAGCGTCACGTCATTGATGATGACTGTAACCTGCCTGACTTTGTCTATAAAGTCCCTTCCACTGATTAGAGTTAATGTTTATGGGACGTTAAGAGGAGTAAGGGAAGAACGAGTGATTGAAAAGCGAGGAAGAAGGAAGAAGAGGAGGAGGAACGGTAAACATCTAAAAAAAGGAAAGAGCGTAACTGTCTGACATTACGGGACACTGCCTGTCCATAAATCTGTCTCACAACACTTTGTACACACACACGCACACACACACACACACACACACACACACACACACACACACACACACACACACACACACACACACACACACACACACACACACTTTCTCTCTAATAGACACACACATTTAAAACTATATCCTCTTCTAACCCACTCTGGGACAAAGACAATCCAGGGAATTCCTCAAGTAAACAAGACACAAGTAGATAATGATGTGAAAGAAAGAGAAAAAGGGAAGAAAAGAGGAGCAATATCACTTTTTTTTACCAGGCTTAGTCCTGACAGAGCTCTAGCTGTGTGTGTGTGCTTATATTTTCACGTGTGTCTGTTGTGCTGCTTTCTCTTTTACAAGGCAAGCCATGAAATATTTGTATTTACAGTCGTCTCCTATTAATCAAGCGGAAAGGGGCAGAGCAGAGGCTTAAGTGCTCGACAGCAGTAATCTAATAATAATATGTGAGAAATGACCAACCTCCAGTGCTGCCACAGTAAATTGGACATTATGCATGATGCTTTTATGCCTCTGTGTGTGTGTGTGTGTGTGTGTGTGTGTGTGTGTGTGTGTGGTCTTTTTTCTCTCTCTTTTACCCAGGTTTAAAGAGGTCAGGAATCATTTACCTGGGGGCATTCGGGGAATATGCTTAAGTTTTATCATTAGAGTATGACATTTAACAGTATTCTACGAAGAGATTATAAATGAAGATCTTCCATTGAAATTTGGGTCTTTTACACCAACCAAATTAAATCAACATGCAAAAAGATCAGCTACAAAAAGGTTGCATTTAAAGCTACATTCAGGTGAGTAACTGGATTTACTTCATGGTGAAGAAAACCATATTTGACAGTGAAGACTGGTGTAAAGTGTGTTTTGTGTATTCGCATTGTAAAAATGTCAACATGTTTTAATCTGTATTTTGTATATGTAAATCCATAATGATGAGAAACGTGTCTAAATCTTTTCACATGCATGAGACATGGTGTATCCCACGTGTGTGTGTGTGTGTGTGTGTGTGTATGTGTGTGTCCGTGTGTGTGTCTGTGTGTATGTCAAAGAGTGTGTGGCCCTTATAGATATCACGTTTTTAGTCCAACCCAATCACCTTAGTTTAGCGAGGAGTACACAAAGTGGGCCGAACACCCCGTAAAGAGGTGCTCGGGGGTTAATCTTCTGTCTAACAGTGGTGGGTGGTGCATACCGGGGAGGAGACGACAACAACAGGACCCATGTGCTTCAGACTGGCCGTCTCCATTCTCCATGGCCTGCCGCTGAATACTAAACATCAGCGGTGAGATGCGCAGTCACGGCCAGAGAGGAAGGCCAGCGCTCACCCCCTGCTCTGTCTGCCTTTCTCAAGTACAAGCCCACCCATAGCGCTGTGAGTGCTGCGCTCTAAGCCTGGGTCAGCACCTGAAGGTGTGTCGGAATGAAAATGGTTACCCCAAATTATTTTAGAGCTTCTATGTTACATTCATGAGCACGTCGGCATTACTTTTACCGCAGTAGGGCATCTGACTTTTACATGGTCTTTAGTTGGAAATTAAAACAAACAGGGAAATGATAGTATCCCAAAAGCACTTAATTGCTTTTGGGATACTTTCAGGAAACATTGACACGTAATGCAGAGCCGAGCTACATAGGTACTATTCAATTGCATGTTTTCAGCCATGTTGGATAAAGTCGCTACGTTGAATCTTCTCTCCCAGACTTTACTTAAGACTTGCTGAAATGTTCTAGTGGTACTTCCCGGCATGAAAGAAGTGTAAGTGATAATCCAGAGACAAGAATGGTTAACTGTATTATAAAGCTCCCCATATCATGATATCTACGTTTAAGGACCTGTTTTTGTATCAGTGAAAGTTATTTATTTGTATGTGTATGTTATACTGGTTAGCTGTAAGAATGTAGGAAAAAGAAAATCAGCAGGAAAGAGAAAGCCATGCATGAACAAACGTTTAATGTCTGTCAGAACCTGAAGATTAAAAAAAAAAAAAACAATCACAAGATTTAGGGTTATTTGAATTTCCACAAAATAAGTTTTCAAAATCTGGCAGTTTGGAAGTGACATGTGGATTCATTTCTTGAAACAAGTTGATTCCCATCATAAAAAAACCCATCTCACCATCTTTTTCCTGTATTTTTATTAAGTCCAATATATTATCAAGCTATCAAGTCCACCCATAGCCCCCGCAGCTTATTCAAAGTCCTCTGAAATGAGAGCTAGAATTTTCTATTAAATCTATTATCTATACATCACGTGAAGGACAGAGGGATGTCTTCTTTTAAAGGAAGGCCTACTTGATGGAATCATGAATCTGTCTTCCCACAATTTGACGTTATCTGTCTTTTTCTTCCTTTTCTGTCTGTCTGCATCTTGGCCTCTCTAATTGGAACTATCACGGCACAGTGCCTCTTGGCTCTGCTGCCTGTTGGACCACGGGAGACTGGTACTTCTGTGTGTGTGTATGTGTGTGTGTGTGTGTGTGTGTGTGTGTGTGTGTGTAAGATGTTAGACAGAGGCCTACAGTACAGCAGATTTCCCCTTAGTGCAGCAGAGAGGAACAGAGGCATCAAAGTAACAGCTGTGATAGACAGTAAAGAACTATTATTGAATAAAGTGTCATATTGTTGTTGAATCTAACTAGGTTTACTATGCACACGTCTGATTTCGTATTCACTCATTTAAAATCTTTCACCTATGTTTTTGCTGGTATGGCATACTTGATTTCAGCCTGAATGACTAATGCTAATATTCCAAATATAGACGTCATATTACGTGTGGAGAAATTGAGGTTCAGCTCACCTTCGGGGTTCCTGGAGTGGCTGCTCCATCCTTGGGTGAAGTGTTCTTACTGCAATCGAGAAAGAAGGAAAAAAAAGGATGGAGTGAGTTATGAAGTGCACTGTTATATCTGGTCTTACACGTCTGTGTGCTTGTGTGTATGCCTCTAGCGTGTACTGACATATTTCATTCATTTTTAAGATATGACTTATTTTTTTTTAAAACTTAATTTGGTGGTAATTGAAAACATTACTGCTAATGGCAGGATTACTAAGAACATCAGCTGGATATTCTTTACTGAGGCAATCATTCTCCAGATTTGTCTCATCACGCGCACACACACACACACACACACACACACACACACACACACACACACACACACACACCATTTGTTGCGGTGGCAAAAGCAGGCAATTACTGATTTTGCAGTGATTTGATTTGTCAGTGCAGTGAGCCTGCGGTCGCTTTGACTCTGAAATATGTGGTGGACAATTGGCTGGCTTGTAAACGTAACAGGGAAGAAGGGAAAGAGAGGAGGGGGGCACAGAGAGAAAGGGGGAGTATTAAGATGTTAGACAGTAAAAAAGAAAGACATGTTCCAGCAGTTGTGTGTAGCTGGATACTTGGGTGCTTGTGTTTGACATTTTAGATGAGAGGTGAATGATGGAAAGTCTAATATATCAACTAGCCTTTATTGTGCTACTTTGTTACTTTATTATCTCCTTTTCTTTTTTTTCACTTAAGCCATCTGATTCTTTTCATTTTCTTCCCATCTTTATTAGGTTCCCTCATTTTTCTTTTGTTGTCCTCTTCTCCTCCTCTTTTCTCCTCTGCTTTTCTCTCTCTCTCTCTCTCTCTCTCTCTCTCTCTCTCTCTCTCTCTCTCTGACTTTCACCCAAAGCACAGAGATACAGTTCTCCGAGCTTCTTGAAGAGTTGCGACAGGCTTGACGTTGACAAAGCGAGACTGGGTTGTCATGTTTGCTTTGAGACCCTCTTAGTACTCCAGACCCACTCGGACACACACACAGACACACACAGACACACAGACACACACACGCACACACACAGACACACACACACACGCATTCACGCATGCACGCACGCACACACACACACACACACACACACACACTAACACACTAACACACACACACACACACACACACACACACACACACACACACACACACACACACACACACATACACTGACCATGGAAAGGACTGCGCCTGAAACTGAATTTCCTCGACCTCTAATCTGACAGCATGCCTTGGTAGACAAGGGATTTTCTTTTTCAATGGCTGGATGGGTGGATAATAAGAATAAAAAGCCTTATTTTTTCACTTATCTGAGAGAATCTTTTACAAAGTGGTGCACAAGAGCAAGACAAGGGACATATAAGACAGGAATATAATGCATAGCTGCACAGAGATATAGAGAAATGTATGATGTGATAGAGGGATGGAAGTACGGTGAAAGTATTTGTTTCCTCGTACTCATTTTGTGATGCGGAGTGTTGTTCATGTTTTTACTTTACATCACTAGGTCCTTCAAACAAACCACCAGTTTATACCTTACATAATAGCAACGTCCATGTATTTAAAGAGGCACTCCATGGCTTTTACAAATGAAGGTCAGTTTACTAGTTATGGGGAATGCTGAAAACAGTTGTTTAAAAGTCAGATACCCATATGAACATTGAAACAGGTTTTAACCCACAAGCTTTATATGATAATTGCATAATTGCTAAGGCCACTAGAGCTCGCCGACACTATTAATGTAAATATGGATCGTGATAAGCTGCTTGTACAAATGACCTATTAGGTTGTTTTTGGGGGTGGACAGTCTCGAAAGTACATCAGATAAATATCAAACGACTGGATGTTAGGTTAGTGAGTTGTTAGAGTTATAATTAGTTATTAGTTGTCATTTTAGTTTTCATTGGTCCTTATCTGATGTGATTGATGATCTGAGATTAGTAGCTATTGCAAGTGAGAGTGTGCATTGCAGTGTGTGCAGTGTACAGTATATACAGGTGTCTGTGTATGCATTGAACATGTCTGTGAAAACGTGTCATTACTGTCTCTGTGCTGGATGTGTGTTTGCATCTGTATATTGTCTTGCTACTGCGTGTCTTGTGTGTGTGTGTGTGTGTGTGTGTGTGTGTGTGTGTGTGTGTGTGTGTGTGTGTGTGTGGAAGCGGAACAGCGGGCCTCACCGCAACCAACAAAGAGAATAAACATGGGTGACACAGTCAAGCTGCTATGTAATGCAGGGGAATCTACCAACACCCTCACCTGCCTTTTCCCTTTTCTATCTCTGTCATCTCTCTCTCTCTCTCTCTCTCTCTCTCTCTCTCTCTCTCATCCTCCCTCTATCTCTCTTTTATTCATTACCTGGAACCTCTGCAGAGGCATCAACAATAACAGCCACCTCTACCTGCTTGTTGACAGTGTCAAACAGCGACAAGAGAAGGAGGGAGAGGGAGAGAGGAAGAGAGCGCGAGAGAGGATAGCAGTTGCATGCCTGCCACGATGGGAGAAAATTGCCACAATGACAGTGGGGATGATAGAGATGAAAGGGAGTGAAGAAGGGGAAAGAAAGAAAAGAGGTAGAGGGAGATGAAATGTGAGGTGAGAGAGAGAGATGTGGTGAGGGAGGAAGAGCGAGCAACATAAAGAGAGAGATCGAGCAAGGGAAAGATGAAGGAAGACAGAAAACGAGAGAAAGAAAGGGAGGGATTGATAGGGAGAGTTGGTGTGTCGCCGCCTCTTCTCACAGTTTCACACGTCTGTTTGCCCGGTTCTATGAATTTTTGATGGGGGGGGGGTTATGGGGCTGGAAATTCCAGCTGCCTGCCATGTCAAAACAAGGAAAAGAGTGTGGAAATGAGCAGCACAGCAAAGCGAAACAAACACACAGACGGGAGGAAAAGGAAGGAGGGGAGGAATAAAAGACGGACGACAAAGCAATTTAACATATGTTGTGGTAATGAGGCCTGTGTGTGAACAGGGGGAGACAGGTGAGGGCATGTGGGTGCTTCAAACTAGTCTTACAACACATTGTCTCATACAGTACCCTCTCTGAACTTGTTAAACCTAAAGGAGGGGCAAGGACCTGTGAGATCATGAACAGGAAGTAGTCATAAGAGATCAGGTGGTGCGTCAAATGTACCTTTTTGTTTGTTTGCCGTCTGCGATACAAGTAAAAGAGAAAAAGAAGAAGAGATGGACTTTGTGTCCACTGACTTAAACAAGTCAGAAAATCAGAGATCATAATTGATCAATAACTGAAAAATGAATGTATTTACAGTATATTTGGACCATGATTTTAATTGTCTGGGGTCTGTCTAAAATCTTTCTTTTGTCATTATAATATACAGTTTGTCAAAATAAAAGTGCAAGTAAAAATGTATTAAACATTTTGTAATTTGGAAGCAATTCCATTCAGTACAACTGCCCACCTCTATAAACCTGATTAAAACTGCATTAATCCTACACAAGTAGAGACAGACTGAGTTTGATTGACAGCTAGCAGGAGTATCTGCCCCTCCTACTTCCACTCCCTTCCAAAGGGAGAGAGAGAGAGAGAGAGAGAGAGAGAGAGAGAGAGAGAGTCAGTGGGAGTTGGGTGGAAAGGAGGGATGGTGCTAACCTCAAGATACTGATTGCTTTTTGCCTTTTTGTGCCGTCTGCTGGAGAGGTGGGGGTTTGCTTTTGTGGAGGCAAATTGATTATGCAGGAGGAGGAAGAAGAGAAGTAGGGGTATGAAGAGGAGGGGGTGATGGGGTATGTAGATTACTTTGCCCCCACGAGCCACCTGACGTTTACAGGGCATGATAGATTACCATTTGCTCAACTGTGTGTGTGTGTGTGTGTGTGATTTCCATGTCCATACACAAGAAGCTGTGGCCCATGAACAAGCGGCAGGGCACACAGTCACAGGAAAGGACAGGTTGGCAGTTGTAATGAAACACACATGCAGAGAAGAGACATAGAAAACAAATAGAAACACACAGCACAGATATTCACAGAAGAGGCCAGGCAGATATGGGACACATTTTTCACACCAACATACTCAAACACACACACACACACACACACACACACACACACACACACACACACACACACACACACACACACACCTTCTTTTCCATACCCACAGCTCTTTCATACAGCAAGCGCTGGTCATTAAAGGCAGATTTACTACAAATTGGACCAAATTCCCACTGTCACTTTCAATGATGGCTGCTGCCATGCAGAGAGCTGGAGAGAGGGAGACAGTGCGTGTGTGTGTGCGTGTGTGTGATATAGAATGTGGTTTTGCGATATAAGACACACACAGCACTTTCTGCTTTTATTTTATCTCCTGCTTCCATTCCCTCTGACACGCATACCAAATCTGTGTTTGTGTGTATGTAAAGAAAAATGTATCAACATATCTTAAAATGTTATCCTGTGCATTCTCCTGTCCCTCCTCTCTTGTCCTCTTTTTTTTTTTCTTGTGGTGTGTGTATGTGTTGGATGGGTTAATGGCGAGTAGCTAAATCAGCCAGCTGTGACGTTAGCCACCATCCAATCTCACCCGGGGATGACGCTATTTCCTTAAATAACCGCTTGTGTGTGTGTGTGTGTGCGTGCGTGTGTGTGTGTGTGCGTGTGTGTGTGTGTGTGTGTGTGCGCGTACACAGTATCTCAGACCCACAGAGGGAAGGGCAGACTACTAACCTTTATTAATTATTGAAACACCTCACCATATCAGACAATGACAGATGGATGACTCTCACTCAGTGCTCCCATGTAATGTAATCTATTCTATTCTATACTATTCTATTTTGTTCTATTCTATTCTCTATATTAAGATCCACTTTTTTAGCCAGATCTCACATGCTTCAATAAGGGATTGAGTGTGCTCAGGTGTCATGGAGATGGCTTAGTTGTTGGAAAAAAAAACTTAACCATCTCCATGATAAGTGAGCAAACTCTATCGGCTGATGAAGGTCAAGAGATGTGGCTGAAAGCCCAGGAAAAACCAAGTGGACCTTTGGATAACACTGTCTTTTTTAAATTCTATTCTTTGTGTCACTTAGTTTGTTAGATGTCTGTCTCCATAAAGTTATTTTGTAATAACTTTTATCCACTGAGATTTATTTGAATCCCTTACATTCTTTTCCTAACTCCTCATTCCATCTACTTCTCCGTCTTTATTCCTTTATCACCACCCTTGCCCAAGTTTTCATGATTCTTTTGATTCGTTTTTGAGATAGGCAAATGTGTTTGACCTGTTCACACTGATGATAATGGGTTTATCCCTGGTCACTGCTTTGGTCCTATATGTTAGCTTGCAGCTTTTAGAAACATGGTGAAATCAGGTAATGAAGAAATGACAGGACTGGGTTAGATGAAGACAGATTGAAAAGACTTTGTGAAGAAAAAGAGAAAAGGGGACTAAAGAGGACATGAGTAAGGTTGGATAGGACAAAGACAAGGTAGTAGATAACATGGAGGTTTAGTGAAGAATAAGAAAGATGGAAGGATGGGGAAACAAGAAGGAAGATGAGGGGAACAGGCTGCAAAAAAGAAAGAGGAACGAGGAGGACTGGTTCAGTATCTGGACATGGACAGACGGGAGGAGGGGTTTGGTAGGTGTAAACGGGGGTAAATGAAATGTGATTTCCATGTGGGGTGACGCTATCTGTTGCCCTGTTCCTCCAGGTTAATGGGGACTATCATAAAGCTGGGCCGCTAAGGTGGACACCGGGTCATACACAAACACTGCATCACACAGGCCACACACGTATGTACACAAACACACACAGCCAGACGTGCGGTCAAGGTGAAATATGGATCCTAATGGTTGTGTCCCATCGTTAAAAGGGCTTGGAGTTGATTTATCCACCGTAAAACAGCTCGTGCAACTGTCATGAGGAGAAGAAGGAGGCGGCAGTGAACTTGAGGTCACAGGTTTGAATCCTAATCCCTGCGGGAAACACTTAGCGTTACGTCGGCGGCATGCCTCTGCCTTTTATGCAGATTTATTGCACCAAAATCTCTGCTCGGAAAGAAAAGCAGTCAGTGAGCCTGACATAAAAGTTGAGTTAAAGCTCAGCCTTCACCCTACGCCTAAAAAATTTATTTATCTTTATGAGCCAGTGAAGTATTTGTCTTAAGCATTGATATCAGTTTGATTTCTCTAGTTACATGATAAAGATATGCAGAGATGTGTTAAGCTTAGCAGGAAGACTGAAAACACAGGAAAAGAGAGCTGGCTTGTGTCAAAGGTTAAAATCTGGTTAGCTAGCATTCTGACCGCCAATTCATTCAAGGGTCAGCTGGGTTTTGTTTAGAGTTCTGTTCGTTATTTAAGTCGGGACTTGCTGCCACTGCGCAAGCTAACAGCCCCAATGTGTAAGCTAAATGTTCATTCAACAACAATGTCTCCTTTTTTCTTTCTTTCTATGTTAAGTTCAAAAGCTACAACATGTAAATTAGATACTTCTGGGGGGCTGGAGGGCACCAATGACAGGGCTAGGGTAGCCCCCCCCCTCAATTCCTTTGTTCACTGTCACTGAGCTAACTCTGTATTGGACAGACACAGATGAAATCTTCTCTTCTAACCCTCAGAAAATGTTCCTAAGATGTATTCACTTAAGACTTGCACAGTATACACACACCTTTGAAGTTGTTTTCTATATGAACTTTGATTTGACTGAACTTACTGTATTGTGTAAAAGTGTATGGGCGAGCAAGAAACAACGCGTTTCAGGCCTACCTGAAGCATATGGCAGCTAGCCTCTCTATCTCTGTCTCCATGTGCTCCTGTAGCTCTCCGGGCCTGAGCAGCACCTGGCAGATGGGACAGATTGGAGCCTGGCTGTCATACAGGGACATCTTCTTTTTACCTGGGGACAAGATAGAAAGCAAGGCAAAGGGAGAAACATCAGTATCTATATACAAATAAGAGCCAGGCACCCAAACAATTGTATCCAGATTCTGTCTGGCATTAAAATGCATCTTAAATGGCTCTCAAGTGACCAGTGATCTCATTTGAACTTGTATCTGTTTCAGCTGTTGGGAACTATCACTAGTGTCGCACACATACATAAACAAATTCTGTCAGTACATATAACAAATATATTACAGTAGGCTACTTGTTGGGTATCTCTTTCACAGAGGCTCAGAGGCCTTGTCTAAATTGTTTCACAAAGACAAATGTATCCAACTGTGTTTGTATTTGTCGTGCCACACACACTCTACAAACTTGACCTGGCAGCCCTTCAATTTACCAAGGACACTAAAGGAAACTTCAACATTGTGTATTCTTGCAAGCACCAAGGCTTGAACCGTGGTTTTACTCTCTTAAACCACACACATTAAGTGCATGTGCATTATAATTCTGCTTTACACACACAGACAGAAAGGGGAATATCGTGCTGTACAGTCTCCACTGTGTCCTCTCAGGTCAAAGCAGATTTAAAGAAGTGTCAGCCCTGGATGAGATAATGCTGTATAGAGTCTGCCAACACTACCTCACTTCATTGTCCTTGATCAGCAGGGCACAGGGTGGGGCCCACCTGTATGTGTGTGTGTTTATGTGTTTCATTGTGTGTATCGGAAAGTGCGCACTTGGCATTTTCTGCATGTCATAGTCTGTGTGCCTTTGTGTGTGCGTTAGTATAGTAGTATACATCCTACTTTCTCAAGCTATATTTGAGAATGTCTGGCTAAAAATAACATCTATTGAAAGTGTCTCAGTGCTTAATGTCGGAGGACACTTCCTGATTTCCTCTATTTGGAAAATCAAATGGGCTTTTTTTAGCCCGGGAACATGGGCTCCGCCTCAGCCAGGATATCCCGTTTAGACTTACTGTCACCACGGCAACAAGAGGACCAGGTATGGGGGGAACCCCTATCTGTCTTGTACTCGTTGTCTCTCTCTCTCTCTCTCTCTCTCTCTCTCTCACACACACACACACACACACACACACACACACACACACACACACACACATGCACATGCACACATGCAGCCCTCTGGGGACATGTATCCTTGCTCACATATTGGTCTGTCAGAACAGTTTCCTGCAAGAGAACTCATCAAGAGACAACTAGTGGGGAACCACACACCTCAACACACAATGCCACACACACACACACACACACACACACACACACACACACACACACACACACACACACACACACACACACACACACACACACACACACACACACACACACACACACACACACACACATCACCCCCCGCCCCTTCCCTTTTTCAGAGCGTGTGTGTGCATACCAGCCTCCCATTCTCCTGCACCGCTACTTAACAGAGCCACAGCACTGGACACTTTAAGTGACTTTGAAAAATAGGTAATCGATTACTCTCTATCTATCTCTCTGCCGCTCTATCTCTACCTCTTTTTTTTCCACACCTTTCCCTCTCTGTGTTTTCTCTCCAGACTCATCCATTTCTAATTTTCTGCTCCCTACCATCCACTTATTTGTTTCATTTATTTCTCCTCCTCTCTTCTTTCTCTCATCTCCTCTTTGATTATTTCATTGTTGGCCTCACCTTTTTCATCTTTCTTTCTTTCTTTATTTATTTCTTTCTATTTCTTTCTTTTTTTCTTTCTATTGCCCCATCACTTTCTCTTTCCCCTCAACTCTCTCATTTTCTATGTTGCTCATCTCCTTTCTTTTTCTTCTCTGCTTTATTGTCTCCTCCACCACGCTCCCTTAAGTATATTTCCCTTTCTCTCCTTGTTTCTCCATCTCTCTTTCTTTCTCTGCCCCCCCCCCTCTCGCACACACACACACACACACACACACACACACACACACACACACACACACACACACACACACACACACACACACACACACACACGCACTCCCTTCTCCCCTTTATTGCTTTGACAAGATAATTTGAGTCATGCTGAAGCCGTCGCCATCCGCCACAGCAAACAAAGAAAGATCCAATCCCTGTCTGCAGCTGATGGGGCTTTCTATTTCACGGACAAACACACACCTGGAGGACGCGTGCGCACACACACACACACACACACACACACACACAGGCATGCACACAAATATATGCCTGCGCTTGATTATTTTTAGGCTTTTGTCATGTCTTGTTTTTTATGTTTTGTTATAAAATGTTTTTTTAAGTGGATTTTTTGCACAGTGTGAGTATACTTTCTTTGAAGTGACTTTTATTTGTATTATGTATTAACAAAAAAGTGATGAAAAGGAAAATACAGATGCCCGGGTGTGACAAGAGAATGTCAACAATCAACAACAGGGAAGACTAAAGTGGAGAAGTTTTGTGTCAACTGATTAGAATCGGTTTGAATTCTGCAAACGCATAGTACACACACTCAAATTTAACTTGCTCTGTGTGATGGAACAAGTGAATATTTCTTTCCAGGTCTTTCTTTTCTTCCTCAAATCCATGTTTTTTTTTTCCAACTTTGCTGTCACTGTCTCTTACTCTTTTTTTGGTCACTGTCACCCCTTGTGTTTCTTTCCTTTTTCCCCTCTACGTTTCCCTCCCTCCGTCAAGCGCTCCCTGAGGGAAGTGAGTGACGGGGGAGAGGCAAAGGGACAGATAAATCCAGTGGAGAAGAAGAAGAGGAGAAGAGAAAGGGGGGAGAAGGGTGTGAGGGGGGGTGTTGATGTGATGTGATGTCGCACACCAGGCTTGTCAGCGCCTTAAAGATGATTAATGTCGGGGCAACACACACACACACACACACACACACACACACACACACACACACACACACACACACACACACACACACACACCCTTTCCCACATGTCGTGCTTTGGACCTCACAGCTCAAACACACACACACACACGCACCCTGCGGCGCAACATGGGTGCATTTAATCTCTGGGAGAAGAGGGAAGGTATCAGAGTCAGAGAAGGGAGAGGAGGGGTGAGGAGGAAGAGGGAGAGGGGTGGACAATAACAAGGAAATAGGCCTGACAGGACTTTTTAGTGTTGAGATTTTTCAGTGAAATGCCGGCTGGCGGAGCGAACGAGGGATGGATGGATGCGTGGATGGAGGAGAGGAGAGAGGAGGTGTGCATCTCTCTGACAACCATGATGGAGTGTAGGCTTGATCCCCCCCTAATGTGCCAAGATGGATCGTCTCATCTCTCTTTCTCTCAGACTTTCTTTCCCTTCTATCTTCCTCTCTCAATCCTTCCGTCAGTCTTTCTACTTCGCTCGACTTCTCGCTCCCTCCATCTCCTATTTTCCTGCTTTCACCCTTTTGTTTCTCTTTCCAGATCTCTTGCTTTTTCTCTCTGTATTCAACCCGACCATTCCTCTATCACTCTCTCCTCTTTCACTTCCATCTTTTTCATCTCTGTCACTTGATCCACTTAATGGCTCTCGCTGGTTTTTGTTCATGTCACAAAAGCATATCCGCTGATTTTTTGTGTCTTCTGTCTGATTTATTTACTGGCTGCTATAGTATTGTCATGGACACTTTGGCTGGTCTAACTCAATCCAAAGTATCTAATTCCTAGTGTAGCTGTGTGACTTAGTCTGGGCAATGTATACGAGAATACTTTTTCCAGCAACAATGCACTTGCATATCCTTTATTGTCAAATCCAATCACAGATATAAAAGCATATGAAACTTCATTGTGTTTAAATATGTTTCAGAGCTGAGAAACAGAAGTAAGAAGTCATTTTCTGTAGCGGACATCTGAAACATATCAGTGCAAGATCATCAACTATTAAGCTAATAAACCATGTTAAGTATGTTTTTTTTAAAGATTATTTTAAGCTAATAATGATTCAAAAAGTAAAAAAACCCATACCCATACTTAACATGAAATAAGATATTTAATAAATAAAATGAGGAATACACACATGCACGCATGCACCAACGCACACACACACACACACACACACACACACACACACACACACACACACACACACACACACACACACACACACACACACAGTGTAGACAGGTAATTAAAGACACAGATGGTGAGGTGGAGAGAGCTAGATCATATGCAAGAGTGGAGAGCAAAGAGGAGGAATCTTCCTATTTCCATCCCTTCCTTCTTTGCAATTTTATTGTGTGACATTTGCCCATACTTTCATCATAATATTCTCACTTTCCTTCCTGCTTTCCTTTCTTTACAACCTTACTTTCTCTGTGGTTTGGTCCTTGTAACCTTTGTTTTTTAATCCTAGTTTAGGTTTCAGTAGTCGGGGTGACAGATGACAAATATGTCAAATGTCAGCCAGTCATAATCATAGACATAATGAAGCAAGTTTAATCCATTTTAACACTCGAAGCATCAATTATTTAAAAAAAAGAACCCAGTTTTTCTTCAATGCTGCGCGCGCGCACACACACACACACACACACACACACACACACACACACACACACACACTTACTCTCTCTCTGTCTCTCTATGTCTCTCTCTGTCTCTCTATGTCTCTCTACCCTCCTGTGATGCTTTGGTCCAGATGAAGTGGGAATCAATAGATGCTAGATAGCACAGGCTCCCAGTCACAGACTACAATGAGCTGAGGTAAAAGGCCACCTCCAGAGAGGACAGGGATTGTCAGCTCAATACTCACTCTCAATGGGGCCAGAGATAAAAAACCATTTGGGGTGTCCTCATGGCTCAATGGGCTAAGAGGCAAACCATGTACACACAGCACTGTTGGTCCAAATCCTATTTAATGACCTGTATTGCGTGTCATCCTTTCGCTTTTATCTCGCCCATCATTCCTTTCTCTCGGGAAACAAGAGATTGTATGTGGGACTGTTCTTGACATCAAAAAATAAATAAAAAAATATCTCATGTATGGCTTTAGATTGAATATTGTGCTGCAGCAATCAGCAATTTAAGGAACCTTTTGCTTTAAATGTGTACTCTTTTAAAACTAGTTGGATGGAATATTTACAAAGAAACACAGAAATCTTGGAATTGCCATGAACTTGACCATTTTCTATCTTTTAAGTCTGTTGCAGGGGATTGAATACACTTGTAAAGTACACACACAATCAGCTAATGAACACTGAGCATGTAAACTGGATTTAAGCACAACAATAAGAGTCAGAAAAGAGGAGAGCCAGATTTATGAGTTGGCACACATACAGTATGTTGGTGGACACACGTACACACACACACACACACACACACACACACACACACACACACACACACACACACACACACACACTGCAAACATCCACACTGGCAAAACACACAAGCACATTTCCCAAATGGAATTACAAAGTGTCTACATGTAGAAGCTGTTTTTCTGTCCTTGAACAACTGTCTTCTCCTTGTGTGTGCAAATACACACACACACACACACACACACACACACACACACACACACACACACACACACTGCCATTCCCCTTCCTTGTTGTTCCCCTAAATGAGTTTTCTGACATGCATCAAGTGTTTATGCCCGCTGCCCCTCTTCTCTCCTCTTCCCCTCCTCTACCTCCTCCTCCTTTTACCCCCTCCCCTTGCCACTCGTCCGGCCGGTTAGCTATAACACCCGCCAACATCGGTAAACAAGGAAATCTCTCAGCCGCGGCCCGGCGTGTAACCGCATTACCGCGCCCGATAACCTCTTCAAATAATGTGCGATAAGGGGAATTTGATTTGATTCACGGGAAGGAAAAGAGGGGCCACTTCTGCTCCCCCTCAATCTATTTCTTTTTCTTTCCGTTATTTCTTTCCCTCTCTTTCTTTCCCTTTCCCCTCTCCCTTCACACCGCCATCCTCTCTTCTTCTTTTCACTTAGCCCAAGGGGTCCAGCCCTCCTCCTTCCGTCTCATCCCCCTTATTTTACCCCCTCTCCAGAATGACACCGCCTCGCATCCACAATCAAATAAATCCCACCGAGGTGTCAGCCTTCATTTTGACTCTCCCCTCTCTACTCCCCGACCAACGCAAGGTGAGGTGAGAGGCCCCCGTAAAGCCATCATCTCCATAATGGCAAATATGAGCCCTAAAGCCCCAAACCAGGGGCCGCATTAACACAAATGGGACTAGCAAGATGTGTGTGTGTGTGTGTGTGTGTGTGTGTGTGTGTGCACGTCTCCCAGTGAGGTGATATGTTTTTTTCTTAAGTAAGCTGTGATTTAAGTAGGCTAGACACTAGGCTGATCACTAGCTCTGTGTGTGTTTATGTGTGTGTGTGTGTGTGTGTGTGTGTGTGTGTGTGTGTGTGTGCAAAACAGATGAGGCTGTGCCGCTCATTCAGAGGACATTTGATGAAATGGAACGGGGGTCAACTTCAGTTTGCCACCCGTGCCGCGTTGCGCTTCTCCATGTGTGTGTTTCCTGTGTCTGTCTGACTGCGTGTGTGCGTGTGTTTGCACGTTCCCACTCCCTGACAATGATGCATGGCGCTTTTAAATAGCACTCCTCCACGCCCTGCTCAAAACTCATCACCAGGCTCTTTCACTATCCCTCCCCTCGCTCCCTGGGGTTGTCAGTTTTACAAAAGCAAATGAAATGTCGGCGCGGTGGAGAGGAGGGATGAAGAGATGGCTGGATAGAGGGATAGAGAGGGGAAAGGTGTGTGTGTGTGTGTGTGTGTGTGTGTGTGTGTAGTAGTAGTAGTAGTAGTAGCAGTGTGGATGTGTTTGCTGTCTGTTTAAGTCAAGGGACTATTTCTGTGTACATGTTGCACTGTGAGAAAGAGTGAAATGTAAATCAGAAGATGCATTAATTTTACATGGACAGGACATTTTGGCAACATAGGAACACTGTGACTGTTCCTACATGTAGGATATTCTTTCATTATGTCATAGGGAAAAGGTTTGGGCCTGGTGGACAGCATTTTTTGGCCCACTTTGCTGTTTAATAGAAACAAAAAATTGAAAGAAACGTATATGAAATTTGAAGGATTTAGGTAAACAAACGGGAAAGATAATAAATCATAAATCATCAGCTGCCTGGTTTTAAACATACGCTGATAAATGGTCATCTGATGATCCCTGTGTGTGTGTCAGCATGTGTAATGTGGGTTTTACTCCTGGGACTCTGCTGCACGTGTGTGTGTGTGTGTGTGTGTGTGTGTGTGTGTGTGTGTGTGTGTCTGTCTGTTTGAAAGACAGCAGTGTGATGCTGGTGAGGTTATCTCCAACTACTGACAGCTGTTTATTTAATCAATCACCTTGTCAGTGTGTGTGTGTGTGTGTGTGTGTGTGTGTGTTAGAGAGACACAGTGGCGAGGAAGAAAGAAGTAAATGAATGGAGCATTAAGCAAGCACTGACCCACAGAGCAGAGGCACAACTAGCCACTACAGGCTAAATCTCAATTCAAGAGCGCTATCACACACACACACACACACACACACACACACACACACACACACACACACACACACACACACACACACACACACACACACTTTTGCAGGAAAAAGGAAAGAAACAAATTATTCTCGTAGGATTACTAATTCTTTCATGTGCTATTTAAAATCTTATGTTATAACTCACACTTTAAAGTATGTCATAAAGATGATTATTTTGGATTGTGCATTTTTAACATCAAAGACAGACAAATTGAAATATCCATTTTCTCTATGAATATACTTGTTCGGGAATGATTTTTGAGAATGAAAAGGACTTTGATCTTCTAATCCTGCATTTTTCCTTATTGTTGTTTTATTTGTTGGTGTATAATTAAACTGCCATTGAAAAAGAGATAGAATGAAAGAAAGATCATTTTAAGATACATATTTTTTTCTTTATTTTCACTGACCTATGCCCTCTCTCTTCTCCTCTCTCTGCTGACTGTCTGTATTCCATTTCTCCTTCCTCAGCTGTCCGGAGGAGGGGGGATACCTGACGGAGAGGTGTGGGCGTGAGGCCTGTCGGCAATCATTTCCATCCCAAAGGGGCCTCATCACGACGGGTACGTGCCGCGTCAGTTGGCAAAGAGGGGCATCAGCAAGTTTGAAATAGACAGCCTGACTCAGCCCTAATCACCACCCACACACACACACACACACACACACACACACACACACACACACACACACACACACACACACACACACACACACACACACGCATTTTGTTTGAATTGACTCTAAAACGTCTATCTTCTATTAAAAGGATTAATAATTAATAAATTCATCTTGAGAAGTTAGTTTTGTTCACCTTTCTCTCTGACAAACAATCTGGCTCAATGTCAGCACCACCACACTTTGAACTGATAGCAACTGGTACTCAGAGGCAAACACCTACAGAAATAAGGCTGCCCTTCACATTACCTCTCTATGAGTTACCTCTCTCTCATCTATTCTCCTTTTTTCTTTTATTTTCTTGTCTTTTATCTTTCCTTTCCCTCTTCCCCCTCTCCTCTGATTCCACCCTCTTCCGTCCTCTCTCTATCTCTCGCTCCCTCTCATTATCTCTCTCCCTGCTGCTTTCATATGGTCTAGCAGCTGAATTAATTACCAAAGCCAATTAACGCTAGATTGGCTGATGTTTTAACTAATTAGCTTTAATGAGGGTGTCATGGCTGCCAGCACTGTGTTAATTGAATCCTAACAGTGGAGGAGGAAGCCTGTGGAGGCAAAATGAGAGGGATGGATGGATGGATGGATGGATGGATGGATAGATAGATTGAGGCATGTGCACACGTACATATGTACACAAGCTGTTATTGATAATATTTAGAGCGTATCGCAGGAACACCCACTCTGTTGTTGCTTCTGGTTTGTCATTAACATTATTGGCCTTTATGTATTAAATACACTCACACACATACACTCACAGAGAAATGAAGAGAGGGGGGGAGGGGGGGAAAGGATATGAAAAGCAGTATGATTATGTTATGTCACTGTGTGCATCGCCCTCATTTGCTGGGTAAAAGTTTGTCTTAGCTAACTGGGTTTTCTTAATAGAACTCATATCCGCACCTTGGATCTCCTAGTTATACCTAGCTGCATTTGTTATTGCAAAACGTGCCCGGCAAAGAGGAGCAGCAGATTAAAATCTTAGATCAATGTCAATGCTGTCCTCTCTGTGCCAGATTACCTGCTGCGTACCTGCACTTCATCTTCACCTGCCTTGTGATAGCAGGATCATCATGGATGAGATGTGAAATGTATGTATAGCTGAAAGCTAAAGCGAAATTCTACATGAAAGAATGTCATTTAGAAGGTGTGAATATCTCTAGATCATTTTTTTTTTGTTCCCTCACATTATCTGAATATGCCTACTGTCCAAAGGCGGAGAATGTACATTTTCTAATGGTAGGCCTATTGTGTTTACGTTTGGCAAAGACAATTTCAGGGGTAAAATAATCAGCCCAAAAAGTAATATAAACATTACAAAATGAGGTTATAGTTTGCTGGGTCAGCCTTAACACTTTTATATTAAATCTTTATTAAAACCAATCTCTTGTGCTTCTTTACAAAAATAATTAAACAAAAAAGTAAAATGTAAAATGGCATTGAATCCAACCAATTCAAATTGATATGAAATGACTGGAAATCCACAATAACAACTATTAAGAGGCATGGACCACGTCCTCCCTCTTTGTGTCTGCTCCCATCCTGCTGATCTAAAGACATGAACAAGCGACAGATTGTCTGAGGTGGCTATAAAAATCTGCATGGCCGTGTAAAAGGCTTAATGATTTTAAAGTTACAAGAGAAAAGAGCCTGCGGTTGGTCTCATCCATCAAGTCTAGCACCGGCGTCTTCGCCAAATGGCCCTGCCACCTAACCTGACGCTTAGCAATGCAGTGCCAAATACACCCTCCCTCTCTTACACATTTTGTCTTTGTCCCACTAGGATTGGATTATTTCTTTCCTTACTCTTTGTATCTCTTTCACCTCCTCTGTCACCTTGTATTTTTTTAACCAGTTTTTCCTCTTCTCTTGCAGTCTTTTTTTTTCTATCCAAGCAGCCAAAAAGGATATTTTAGAGAAACACTGAAGACTCAACATGATGACTTCTCGTAAACATACACGCCACTTTCCTAAAGCCAAGTGGCTTGTTATCTGCACATATTTTAAGCTATCCACGTGTATGTCTACGCTGAAGACTCCTGGATAATTTAATAAAAAATAAAAGGGGTACTGTGAAAGTCTTTCCATCTTTATCTAAAAATATCCCAAAACGCTAAATTCCTTCTTTTTTTTTTTTTTTAAATATATTTGCAGGGAAACACACCATAGCTGCTGAACTGATTCAAGATTGGTAAATTCATATATCAAAATCCACTGCAAGAGCACTCGTTCCCTACATGAATCACACATTTTCAACACATAATGCTCAATATCTTGAGAAATCAAGTTGAGCTCTTTACAGCCATTGCGAGATTGTGAGCGAGTGTATTTTATAATCTTAAAGCCCCCTGTAGACCCTTGAGCACCTCCTTAACCACTTCCCACTGCAGCAACCCCCCACACCTTGCAATAAGGTTCCTCTTACACATGTTTACCCTTTGACCTGTTGTTGCAAACTGTAATCAATAGCACAATTTCCTCTGTTTCTCTTACCCGCTCGGATATCAGTGCATATGTTCAAGGTAACAGTAAGCTGGAAGGACCAAATAAAGAACAGAGAAGCAACAAGATACGTTCTCTCCTGTCAGTGCTGAGGTTCCGTTCATGAGGATAAGACACTTATCAAATCCATGTTAACACTCACAAGTATCTATCCCTCAAGAGATGTGGTCATGTTGAGAAGAGGAGCGGGGATTTTCATGCTCATGTACACAAATTTAGAGGCAGAACGTTTGCGGCACTATACTGCCTTTCTTCTTTTTTCCTTTCGCAAAATTTCTCTACTCTCTAAAATATCAAGAACAGGCCTCCCTACGACAGAATGAGATTGCACACTGCAAAAATTGCCCCATCTAACATCATATTTCATCCTACGAATCTTGTTAATTCATGCTAAATGAGAACGTAAGACCTTGACAAGAAATGAAGACGATTTTCATCAGTGTAATTGCACTTCTTTTTCAATTACATGACAGATTCTTAGGAAGTCCGATTTTTGCTAATAAAAGCTACAAACAAGGATTGTGTTGCATGTTTTCTTATTCTTTATGGAAACCACTGGTTAACATTTCCTTCTTTTTCATTTCAACAATGCATATGGTATAAAAAAAAAAGATTGAGATAGCTATTGTTAGAACATTTAGATTCTTGGTTTCTATTAGTGACACTGATGTCATTCAGACACAATAACAGCTCTAAACACACATAGATACCGGTATACAGCCGTGGTGACAACAATAGCCAAATGTAAATCAGATAAATAGATGAAATTGAACAGTCATTCAAACAGCCCTATTCAACTCTGAAGCCCCATGAGCCCTTTTGTACAGCAGATGCTGTTGCAGGTTAGTGTGTGTTTGCGCGAGTGTGTGTTGGGTTGTCAACGATTGAGGAAAACCTATTTCCTCTTGCTGAATCCCCGGCTCTAAATGATGGATTGATATCTCTCTCGCTGTGGATTATATGCGCATATATGTGTGTGTGTGTGTATATGTCACTAGCCCTCTCAGCCTCTTGCTGCCTCTCCTCTCAGGCCCTTATCAGCTCTTGTCACAAACAGAGGATAGGGGATAATCCTTCATACAAGGGGAGCAGTCTGGCCTTCCATCTATCTAGCTGTCTGTCTAGCTGTCTGCTATATTACCCCTCTCACCGGAGTGTCACCGGAATAGAAATCAAACGGACACAAAGCAAACTTCCTGCGTCTCGGTAATCTCTGTTGGCACCGACTTAGATGGCAAGTTTAATGAGAACAAAACTCACAGTGTTTTGTACAGCGTTTGGTCAGAAGTTTAATGCAAATATGTTGTAATTATTTGCACTGACAATAAACATTTAAATTTAGAGTTTGTTGATGGGAATTCCTTGGGTGTCAGTTGTCCTAGTTGAAATAAAAAAAAGGTACACAGATCTAAAATTGAAAATGACTGCAACCCCAGATAATGAAAACTTTCCTTAGTTCCTGGTCAGGCCTATGCCTTGGGGTGCTGTGTTGTGGTTTGGGTGCTTGCCACGTCTTCATGACAGTGGGTGTTGCGGGTCACCCCGAGTTCCCAGAATCAGAGCGTTCCCTGGCACCACACTGGACCAGACTACAAGAGTGTGCTTGTGAGAACACGACTTTCACAACATTTCATAATGTCACAGAGAAACATAATATAATTTATAGGAGCACTTTTGTTCTAAAATGAGATTTAAGAGACCAGTAAAAATAAAAATACAACATGAAAACATTAGGACAAACTGTTACCCACACTGACTTGTACCACTTGAGTAAAGACCCATTCCAGATGGAAAATGTTGTCTTATTATTTTTGTTTAGCCTAAAATACATGACTACTCTATACCCACAGCACATTCTTTGAAATGCCTTTGTCTCTGTCTCTCTGTCTGTCGCTGATTCTCAGAATAATAATACAATCCAGAAACGGGGGGAAGGGGGGAAGGGGGGGGGGGACGCATGTGAAAAAATAGAACCGGTTGATAGGAGCAGATCAAAAATGTCTATCTGCTGGAGTGGGGTATTGCACAGGTCACACCTGAGGCTATTTTGTCTATGAGTGAGAGTGTGTGTGTGTGTGTGTGTGTGTGTGTGTGTGTGTGTGTGTGTGTGTGTGTGTGTGTGCGTGCATTTGGGACAAATAAGATACAGTGCGATTGCATCACACAGCTGCAATTGGACATCATTGTGATGGTTATGAATCTGCTATCTCTCCGCCTATCATCTCTTCCTCCATCCCCACCTTCTCGTTTCCTGTCCTTTCCTTTCCTCCCTCTGCCTGGTGATATCACATTGTCCAATAGAGGGGGATGTTTCTCTACACTTTGCTCTTGTCTCCATGTCCATCATTTAGTTTACACCTTTACAATGTATGGCTTCAATTATTATTAAAGTATTTCCGAAACATTTTCACTTGTGTCAGGATTTGTGTCCACTAACACAAGAATAAAAATCAAATCAAACTACAGAAAGCGAAAGCAGTTTATTGTTCCTAATTTTTAGAAACTTTGTGGAATTTATTTTACAGCACACACACCAATTTTCTGATAAAATGCAGGATTAAGTGCTGGGGGGGGATGGAGGGGGGGGCTGAAAAAACATGTTGCAGTAAATAAAAATGCTTTGTCACAAAACCGAAGATGTTGAGGGTGTTTTTCTTAGCTCATGAAAAGTTGTTTGGGAGTTACATGGCTCTCTTACTCTCGAGTTCTGTATAGAGACAGCTTGGAGGTTTTTAACTCCACACACACACACACACACACACACACACACACACACACACACACACACACACACACACACACACACACACACACACACACACACACACACACACACACACACACACACAGGGTTGAGAGGACAGGTCTGCAGCTCAGATCAATAGAAAATTAAAGAGGCTGAAATGGTTTCTGCTAACATATTAACCCCTCTTCTCTTTTTCCCTTTCTTCTCTTTTATTTTCTATCTTATCCATCATCACTCCCTCTTTTACTCTTTTTCTCTCTGTATCTCTCGCCCTCCCCTAATAGCCTGTGCCACTGACGGCAACAGCGTTTCGAGCAACTTGAGTATAGGTTTTAGTGACAGAGAGAGAAGAGATGTGTTTTTTTTTGGAGTTTGAGCTTTAAAAACGGCAAGCGAAGAGAGAGTGAGATGGTCGGATGAAGGGACGGGTGGAAGGATGGGGGCAGTAATAGCACCGAGACGACAGGGGCTTTGGAATACTCTCTCTGGACAACCACACACATATACACACACACCGTCTGGGGACTCAAATCTCAGAGCAATTTTCTGGCCAGATGATTGGCAGCTTGATGCGTATTCTTTCCCTTACAAGACTGGCTGATAACTCCAACTATCCCATTCCATGCCGGCATCCCTCCCTCTCTTTTTCTTTCACTCTCACCATCTTTTTCTTTTTTTTTTTTTGGTCGCTGTGACTCTCTCTCAACACCCCCATGCCCCGACCCCCTCCTTCTCCCCTCTCTCATCCCTCTTTCCATCCTTCTTTTCCCCCTCTCTGTCTCTCTCTCTGGGCCTGTTGTGGGGCTATTACAATGACAGAGGCGATAAGGGACATTTATCACATGTGCGGCGGGGTGAGCGAGAGAAAGCCCTCAACAGGTCTACGGGGAGGAACACACACACACACACACACACACACACACACACACACACACACACACACACACACACACACGCACACAAATGTCCAGACACACACACACATTCAGCATTGAGACATACAGAAATACACATACTGCATGCACGCAAATGTGCAAGTACCCATGCACATTGATGCACACAGACAGATAAACAGTCAGAGGTTTTACATGCTTGCACACAAATGCATAAACACACACACACACACACACACACACACACACACACACACACACACACACACACACACACACACACACACACACACACAGAGTGAAACAGTGAATCATCCTCCTTTTCCCCATTTTGTATTTTGCAGTTGACTGAGGCCAATTTCCCATAATTCAATACAGTTGAAAAATGAAACCCCGGTAAATCGCTACAGCGATTTTACAGATCCCCGCTTATCCTCATAATTCATTATTTCCAAACTGTAACAACATTACATTTCATTTGTAATGCTCTGCCTGCCTCAGCCATTTGCCAATTGTTATATCTTATTGTTTTCCCTCTCCAAGGGGGATAAAAGTGAGTTATTGGGGGAGAAATGGCGGCTGGCTGGGTGGCGGGCTGACTGTCCCTGGATCTGCCCCGTCTTCCTCTCCATCTGTCTGTCTGACTGTCTCACTAACTAACTGGCTGTAGTGAGAACGCACACACTGAAGAGGCACAGGAGAACAGTACAAGTTGTTGTTTTCATTGTGGCGATGTGATAATGAGCCTATTGTTTGCAGCCTTACAGACACACACGTACACAGACTGACTGCACTATTGTTTTTCAGCACCGTGGTACAGTCATATCCACAGCTGGATCGGTGCAGGGCAGAGACTGGGACATGGATGGGGTGAGGATGAGGAGGAGAGAAGGAGTTAGGAGAGAAAGAAGTTTTGAATGTAAAATCTTTATTTGCAAAGTAACTAGTAACTATGTCTGTCAAATAAATGTAGCGCAGTAAAAAGTATACATTTGTGTTTCAAAAGTAGAGGAGTAGAAGTAAATAGTAGCATAAAATAAAAAAAAAAAAGCACTTTAAAGTGTTGGTTTCAGCAATTAAATGTACTTGGTTAATTTCCACCAATGATGCAAGGACAGGATATGGTTTTTCTCTAGCCTTTTTTTTGTTTTACACTCACACTATTTTGTCACATGTAAATGCTTGTGTTATATAATGGCTGCTGATAATGATGAGCTTCTTACTGTACTTGGATATGGATGGAAGGTTTGTTTGCCAAATGTAAAACATCAAATTATAAACTAATAACAGTTGAACACAGATCTATCTTTGGAATTGCCCAATTTCCAATTTTCAAATATTAAAGAGAAAGAAAATGATGCCAATAAATGTCCAGAAAGTGCAATCATTTTATCACATGGGATTACACACTTTACAGGCACAATTCTTTGTAATCACTTGTTCATCTTTTTTTTTTTTTTTTTTTTATCAATCTAACTGCCTGGTAAAAAAACAAGACCTACAATCGAAGCAACTTATGCAAATTAAACATTATACTGCAGCCCATAAGCTTTTTGTCAATACTACAGAGAAATATCCTTTCAGGTACAGTGAGATGACTCGAGAAGGGCGTCTGCAATATTTACAGTTTCAAAAAGAGATTCTTCAAATAGGAAAAAAAAAATCACACACAGATTAAATACTGGAATCGCCATTAATTTGAGAGCTAAAAACATGCTTTGATGTCTCTTTCACACACACACACACACACACACACACACACACACACACACACACACACACACACACACACACACACACACACACACACACACACACAGACACCATTCCTCCTGCGATGTCCCATTCATCACAGCTGTAGCCCCTCTCCAGCCCTGCCCATGTTACTGTACCCTGTCACACTGCTGGCTAAACAAACTGCTCCTTGATGTATGAGGGCCTACACCGGCCATAAACTTATTCACTTTTAACTAGCATGCTACCGGCCTGGCATGGCCAGACATCACCTTTACTGTGGGTGTGTGTGCGTGGTGTATGAAAACTGCCTGTGAGAAATTAACCCCCTGGGTACCGCTTCATAACTCACTCCTCTCTTTCTTTCCTCTCTCCTTCTCCTCCCTATCCATCTATCTTTATTCCTCAGCCCAGGCATTAGTCCTTTATCTATTACCCATTACAGTGTGTATGTGTCTCTGACAATAGAGGAAATGGCTCAGTGGTTGAAGAAGAAGGAGAAGTAGAAGAAAAATAACAGGTCTTATACTATGTCTTGCTGGACGACAAGCGGTTTCCTGTTAGTGAATGAACGGCGAGGGTAAGTGTGGACATCAGTCTTAATGATGTCTCTTCTTCTTCTTCTTCTTCTTCTTCTTCTCTTTTTCTTCTCAACCACTGCTTTCTTTTTTTCTTCTTTAATGGAGTACATCCAGATAAGACAAGAGAGTATAAAGCTATAACCAACATCAGGTTTATGGTTGAGCTTGTCACGTTGGCACCCTGGCACATGTGTGTCAACCCCCCCCCCATGTATCTCCCTTATCTCCCATGATGCTTTGCTGTTTTATTGACTATGTGTATTTATTGTCTCCAGTCAGTCTGGAGTCTATCGGATGACGCGCTAATCTGGCAGAACGAGATTAACTATTAATTGATAGCTGCAGTGTTATCAATAGCAATTGCTTCCTCCCCATTAATGCACAACACAGCACACACGCACACACACACACACACACACACACACACACACACACACACACACACACACAAAACACAGCAGGTAGACTTGCACACATACTGGCGCAAACATGTAAACAAGCACAAATGAAAGCACACACACGTCTTCCCCAACGACACATGCACCACATCAAGCAGCCCCACCTATGCACACAGCTAGTAAAGGTTAATTATGTCGTTTTTTTTTCCACTGCTTTATGACTGCAGTAAGTTGGAACAGCATGGGCCCTGTTCTTATCAAGCAATAAATTAATTAGTGGCTAACACACCTCACTGGGGCAGCTCATTTAGTTCTGACAAACAAGATTAGAAGACAGCGTGGGCAAGAGGGTGGATCTGGACAGAGAGCTGTAAGACCATAGGACATGGATGTAGACACCCAGGAAGACACTATCGATTTAGTATTAGGGCACAGGCTGCTAGCTAGCAGAGTTAGTCAGGTAATGTGGAAAGCCACCCAGCGACCCAGCCAGCAGAGATAAGCAGGTAACAGAGCTAGCATTAATAGGGAATACTTAAGTACTTTAAAGTGTACTAGGTTTTAGCAATTGAGTAAATATACTGGTAAATTCCACCACCGATGACAAGGACAGGATATGTTTTTTTCTCAATTTGATTTTTGTTTTACATCCAGCTTTTGGCAACAATATTTTGTCACCTGTAACTGCTGGTGTTATATAATGGCTCCTAATAATGTTAAATTCCTTACTATAGACTACTTGGATATGGATTGAGGGATTTGTGCCAAATATGATATATTAAATTATAAACTTAAAAAAGCTAAACATGGATCCATCTTTGGAATTGCCCATTTTCCAATTTTGGAATAAAAGAGAAAGAAATTGATGCCATTAAATGTCCAGAAAATGCAATCATTTTTACTAAGCCAACCAGTAAATGCAGTTAATGTGTAGTATGATACAGTAGTCATTTCTTTTTTATTGTAGGCTATATGTTTATTGTGGTTTTGTACTTAGGTGAAGAACAAAATGTGTAATCAGTGTTTACAGTTATGAGACGTTTAGCAGAGCAGTAGGCCTAAGTTAAGGCATTACAGCCCCTTTGACAGTCAAATTTTACTGACTATTGACAAAAATATGTTTTGCACAGGTAACACCACCGAGTTGAGTCAGGTGAGGCTAAATGGATTTGTTGAGGGGAAATAAATAGTAGCGGACACGCCTGATTATTTCATTTAAGTGTAATAACCCTTACAAACTCAGACAAAGACACACACATGCACACACTCACACAAACACACGCACAAACACACGCACACACACACGCACACACACGCACGGACGCACACACACACACACACACACACACACACACACACACACACACACACACACACACACACACATGCGCACACACAATTTTCTTTAAACACACAGTGCTAAACCAAATATAGCTGTACTCACCTCTTCTTTTTGAGTTAAATTGGCAAATATCACCTGCTATGTACAGAGGCAGACAGGCTCCTCCACACACACACACACACACACACACACACACACACACACACACACACACACACACACACACACACACACACACACACACACACACACACACACACACACACACACACACACACAAGACACCTTTTTTATGTCAGATGAAAAGGATGCTAGCTAGATGTCAGCAGTCGTCATTAGGGCTTATCGTACACACAGGATGTGTCTTTGTGGGCGTCTGCTGTTGGTAAGTACACACACACACACACACACACACACACACACACACACACACACACACACACACACACACACACACACACACACACACAAACACTCATACACGAAGCATACACCTACGTATATAGGCATATAGTCAGCTTAAGCAGAAATATGCACACAGTCGGCCTCACACATAAAAAGAGATGTAAATATGTGTGTATTACCCACCCACTCACACACTTCAGGCACAGCACTTTGTACTGCCACAGCGTTGGGATTTTCAACTGTGTCTCATTTCAATTACAGTTTGCGAGCAGGTAGACAGAGAGAGTAACAAGCTGATAAGTTTTGTTTACTTTCAATACGCAAATCAGAGCATATTGGAGAAATCACCTGATATGAAAGCGTAGCCTTAAGCACGCTGGAAGGCCTCTCATTTATTGAAGACAGACTCAGTGGTGTTATCAGCCATGCTAGCACTGGATATAAACACTGTGTTTTCCCCACTGACTTGAAGGCATTTATGGTGACATGTGACACCAAGTTGAAGCAGAATTTAGCTCCTATTCAAAAGTTAAACTGTAGATGAATACCATGAATGCATAATCAAACAGAAGTGCTGTGTATCTTGTATCTGTTTTTGTGAGTCCGAATTTAATTCAGAACTCCATTGACAAAAGTAACAATTTTTAAATGATATGACGTTTGTGTTGTGCAGCTCAACACGTTTCTATGCAAAAATAGTGGTACAATTAAAGTATATAAGGTTGTATGTGTCATAGATGGTTGTATTAAGATCTCAATTAAAATGTTTGGTTGTTAACAATGAAAACCATTTTCTAATAACTGTCACGTGCATGTACTTAAATAGTACTTTTATGGACCTTATTAAGGAAGTATGGTAGTCATATCGAGGCTTACATGGTGATTCAGAACAAACAAACAAAAACATAATGTAAGACTCATAAAAATAATGTACGGTCATAATAATAATCCTTGTTATCCACAGCATTCTAAGTGAACCAATGCACCAAAATATACCTGTTAAGTCATACAAAATAATTTGGGAGAGTTATGATGGTGCTAACTCAGATATGCCCATTTAGATGAACTATTAAGGAAACATATCATGTATTTAGAAAGCAGGGGAGCCGTGTTTAGGCCCAGTGTAGTGATGCAGGGCAAACACAAAACAGCAAGCTTATTTACAGACTGAAATGAGAGGCAGATCTTTCAGGATCAAGTGCTCTGTTTGGAGGAGGGATGCCCTAATTATAAACTACCTCTAAGCTCTCAGTCAGACACACAAACACATACATGCAGACAGCAAATCATCTATTCTGTGTTGTTTTAAACTGTTTTCAATCCTGCACTCAAAGTAGGCCTGTAGTCGAAGCATATTACTGTCATAATTTGGAGACACATTTTAAAAACAAATATGTAGCCTATATACAGAGAAAAAGTGTATTGAGATTGGTGTGTCATGAGTGATTTATTTTTCTGGAAGCAGGCTTAGTTTTGCAATAGAAGGAAGAGGTTAACCCACATTGCCCTGACAGTTCATACTGCAGTGTAGCTACAGCCTGTCCGTTAGCTCTCCTGAAACCACACGCAGCACACAGCCCTTTCTCTTTACTGCAACGGCTCAGCAGGTGCTGGTCCTGTAACAGTGTGTAGTTACAGGAAGTGAGTACAACATACACAGATGAGGGGATTAGCTAACATTGTGGTGGAAGGAGGGAGGGAGGAAGGACAAAAGATTGGGTGATAGAAGAGAGAGAAAAGATTTGGGAGATGTAAAGGTGTGTGTGTGTGTGTGTGTGTGTGTGTGTGTGTGTGTGTGTGTGTGTGTGTGTGTGTGTGTGTGTGTGTAAGACTGTAAATCAGACCATCATAACATGAACCGCAGGCGCACAGAGTCGTGTTACTCTGTTTCTACTGGTAAAAACACACAGCAAGCACAAACACACACTCTCTAAGTTAGACTACACTTCCTTAAATGTATTATTAGCAGGAATTTTATGCTGAAAATACTGGAAATTAATTAAATGGTATATATCAGTATAGAGATATGATTGTATTTGTTGTTGTATTCTGTTCAATGGTTCCATATGTGTGAACAAATCTGTTCTCATCAGCAAACAACAGCTCTTATTACACTCATATTACTTCAACAGTCACCAGATGGCATTCATTAGCACACACACTGACACACAAAAAAACAGATACATGGCACAGAGCATCTTCTGCCCTATTATTCTTATGTCAGTAAACGTGGCCCGGTATAAATCCAAGCTTTTTAGCCATCTTCCACTATTGGCATATTCACTGTAATATGGCTATCACCATTAGAATGCACACACACACACACACACACACACACACACACACACACAAGGCGTCTTCTCTATAATAAGGCCATCACCATTAAAGCTGTCACGGCTGGAGTGTTGAGTATTACTGCTGAGAAATTACACCTCACTCACCCTGCATGACACCACGTGATCTGCAAACACACACGCACATGCATATGTGCGGACACATGCACACTCGCACACACACACACACACACACACACACACACACACGCACACACACACACACACACACAGACTCTCCATCTGTCCCCACACACCATTGACTCTATGTGCATGTAATGTTGACTGCTGCATCTGCATGTGTGTGTTTCTCTGTGCATGCCCATCCTTGCAACAGAGTGAATTATACCCACCATGTGTTAGGGGACCGTGTCATTTTCAACTGCGAGTCCACAGACGACCACTGTTTGACACAGACACACACACACACACACACACACACACACACACACACACACACACACACACACACACGCATATTGCATGTAGCTGGGAAAGGATGTTGGGGGCTTGCACCCTGGAGGAATATGGCCTGAAAATTGAGGCAGGAGGTGAGCCTATTTGTGGACCTTAAGTCACAGAAAAATGGTAATTTGAAGTGGAAAGGACAGAGGTTGGCAGGCCGGCCACACCCACCGCCGGCTGGTAAAATAAGAGAGGAGGGTTTGACAAAGTCGGGAGATTGAGAGAGAACAGAGAGGACAGGGACAGAGGCAGAGGGAGGAGGGGAAAAGAAAAGACGGATAGATTGCAAGATTCTCTAATGCTGCATCTTGTAAAAGCTGCTATGTTTTGCAGTTTCCAACATCAATATATCATAAAAGTGCAAAGAAATGTGATAAGTTGGCATCATTTAAAAAAAAAAAAATGACAATGGTCAGAACAATTAACCTGTATTTAATCACAGTGGCATCAGCGTTTGTCAAGAGGAAATCAATTCCCATGAGCACAGTAGCTTCCTGTTTTAATCATGGTAGTTGCTTTTTGACATCGCTGTTCATCTAATGTACATTTTAAAATCATTTATTTATCGTTTTAGTTTTAAACCTAAAATCAATATTTCTCATATGTATATTGCAGCACACCGCGGTAAGCATGAAGGGAAACCTCCCAGCATGCGTCAGGGCAACAGACTCATGAACATAATTCTCATTTTATGTGTAGTTTATGTGTTCCTGCATTGACACTGGTGTTATTGTGTTTTACATTATTTTCTACAAAGCTTTCACTGTCTACTCACTTCCATTGTTATTATACAATTAGTTAATTAGAGTAAATGGGATTAGACCTTTAGTGATGCTGTGTACAGTTGGGGACATGTTCCTCGATGACAGACTTGGGCTCAACAGTGTATTGGCTATAACCAGGGCCAAAGACCCTAGCTCTTCTTATTGTCTTTAATCACTGAACCTTACCTTGATCACTTCCGATGCAAGGAAAAGTCATTTTACGATTAAAATAGTTCAAACGGTTTGAATTCCTAAACTTTTTAAAGTTGGGTCAAGCCTAATTTTTTTTCTACATTGATGTTAAATGTGAACATCATTGTTTTCATGACAGCAAGTCATTTTCTTTTGAATCATTCATGAACAAGGACAAGTGGTATTGACATCCATAAACTGGCATCTTTTTGAGGGGAAATGTGACAAAATGTGGTCTAAATATGTATTTGGCTGAAGTGGTGGCTCCAAGCAGATTTCTATAACCATCAAACACAAACAGAGACACACAATGTGCCTGGAGTGAGTGCTGACGTATTTATCACATTAGTATTAGTCTTTCTCAGTGTCACCACAATCCTCACAGCTGGTGTTGACATGCGGTCCCCCGCAGCACCCCCGAGGCCCTGCATGTGTGTGTGCTTCTGTAAGAGTGCGAGAAATTTTTTTTTTTTCTATTCCCTACAGCGATAATTTTCTCTGTGTTAACAAAAAAGCTCTTCTCAACAAAATGTGTGCCATAGAGTAGCACGCCAAGGAAAAAGAGCAACAAATAAATGAAAGAGGGGGACAAAAGCAATGAAAAAGAAGGAGACAGAGAACAGGAAGAGAATTAGGATATAAGAGGGGATAGCAGGGTCGGCGAGCGACAAGGGAGAGACAAAGATTGGTGATGCCAGTTTCCATATGACAAGTGGCGATGTTATGAAGATGGACGGGCGGCCGAGATGGCGCGCCTGACCTTTCCCAAAATGCCACATGTCACCGTGCTTTTATGTCACTCCCCGCAAAACAATATGTCAGGGGCATAAAAAATCATTACGCCCTCTCTGAATTATGCTGTTATGGCATACCGCAAAAAAATAATCATTAAGATGACATTATTCCACACTTAACTAGGAGAACGAGGATGGAGAAGGGGGAGGCTCTTTGAATTTATGATTTGTCGTGATTTCATGAGTAACGTAGCCGCCCTGAACCATTGTCTTTTTAGATGTATCGTTATGACTTTTATGCTTTGACATGGGACTTTGGGGAAAAGCTAAAAGAGCGACGATGATTGCACAGAGATCATGGGAGGAGATATAACGTCTCACAATGAAGCTGTGCAGCAGTGATCTTATGAATCGACTGTATATTACAGTCTATTTAAAGTGAGCATCTGAAGCTAAGAAAGGCCTCCGAGGAACATTGACTCAACAGAAATACTAAGAGGCGAGTTGGGACCTCTAAAAAGAATCCCTACCTGATGACTGAGCCATGTAATAGTCATCTTACAGCTCCATAATATGTCTGTAGGATGTAGTTTCCATTTAAACAAGGATTCTGGGTGGAAAATAAAAGTTCAACACCTACCAGAGAATATTAAAATAGATGGCGCATGTCAAAGAGGTTTCTCATTTTAAATGCAACTGTGTGGCATCCATCCTATGCAAGGAGCCAGTGATTGTCTAGGAAAGCTTGAGAGACTTTGATGCAAGTGTTTATATCATGTGGAAAATCATGATTTATAGTAACATTACATCCTTTGATTTTAGCCATGTTAAAGGGATAGTTCAGATTTTTTGAAGTGAGGTAATATTAAGTACTTATCCATAATCAGTGTACTTCCTACAGTAGATGGCGGTTGGCTTGGCCCCAGTTTGGAAAAGCAGGCAGGAGAACAGGCACGGAAGCTAAGCAATGTACTGCTGTTGTTTTATATCAGTGCCTCAATCGGTAAAACATGTTTGCTGCAGCCCTTGTCCACAGCAGTACATTGCTTAGCTTCTGTGCTGGTACTCCTGCCTGCATCTCTAAACTCAAGCTGGTTATGATTCGAACGGTTCAGACAGAAGCTGGCACAATGATATAGCATGTTAGCTCAGTGAATAGAATGATGCCTTTATGTTCAATTGAACTATTGATCTGAGGCATTGCACAGTGGCAGACTTTGACATTTCGCCTGGTATTTCAGCTGGGAGATGTTCTAGCTTCAGACATTTGACCTATATAACCCTAAACATGACTGCACACAACAACATACAGTACACACACACACACACACACACACACACACACACACACACACACACACACACACACACACACACACACACACACTCCTGTCCTATCGGTGTGTGCATGTCGTCAGTTCTAATAGTGCCTGACATCAGCAGAATTGAGTTTGGAGTCAATGTGGATGTCCTCTATAAGCCAATCATCCAATCAGCGCTCTCCTGACAATGTGGGTCAAAGGGCAGGGTGATGTCATACTTTCTGACAACATGACAAAAAGCCTATGAGAGAAAGAGAGAGAGAGTTTCTCATGGGTTTGGGGTGCTATCATGACACAGTGGTGGACAGAACACACACACACACACACACACACACACACACACACACACACACACACACACACACACACACACACACACACACACACACACACACACATTAAGGACCCTTCTCCAAATCTGGCAGCCAACAATAAAGCACTCAGTGAAACATTTATGACTTTCATAAACAAGAGCCAGTGATTAATGTTAGCCCTCTTCTTTGGGATTTCTAATAAAGTATGACACATTTACACCCTCGGTCAACGCAGCCAAAGCCCTATTAAACATGTCTGAGAGGATAGATGGCCACGGCGCACACACATTCACACACACACTCACTTGAAGAAGAAAAGGAAATTAACCAAACAATGCCTTGCTCATGTTTTTCCATTCAAGTCATAACAATCAAAGCACCCTCATGTCCAATTTGCCGTGACGTTTAAGGCTTCTCTGATTGGAGCACAGTGCTGGCAGCGAATCTCCTCACCTTCCTGTATAACTGTGATTGTTCTGAAATTGCCTCCTACTTCTACTTGTCTCTTAGTCTCGTTTAACAGCTGGACTGCACAGCGAGGCTTGTAAAATCCATAATATATTACCTTGAATATCGAGAAGAAAAAAAACTCTTCTGGCTGAAGAGCCCAATGTCTTTATTCGGCTGTTTCCTTTGTGAAAATGATTTCTTTCTCAGTGAGAAACAGTTGTCGCCAGACTTTGCACCTTTGTGATATTAAAATGACGTGCTGCATTAGTATAACAAAGGAAAATTGAAGTTGTGTTATTATACAATTTCAATTTTACCTTGAACACTATACAACCTTTAACTTCAAACACGTCAGAGTAAAAGTTTGAGCAAGGATATAACAAACAGAAAAAAAAGTGATTAAAAAGAAGTGTGTGTGGACACTTTTTTCTTGTTTGATGGCTGATTTGATTATATAAATCTCAGTTCTGGTAGAGCACTCAGGCTGAAGTTTAGACCTTATCCCAGAAAACTGAGACAAATACTGTACAGTAGATGTGAATGCTGGGAAAGGAAAGGAAAGGAAGAGCAGGATTTTGGAATTTTCAACCTGGTCTGATTGCCGTTTTCACAGTGTCTTTGAAATCCGTAATAAAAGTATTTTCAAGTTAAGACTATTCAATTTAACAGGACCTTAGTCTACATATTTAGCACTGCTGTAAAAAGATTTTTTGAATGTTCAAATTCAAAAGGTCAAAACATACCAAGCTGTCTAAGCATGGAAAACTCAAATGTAATCTTCCTTTTTGGACTATTCCTGTTGCTAAGTCTCCCTGTGTCCTTATTTGGATGCAAGTATGCGTGTGTGTGTGTGTGTGTGTGTGTGTGTGTGTGTGTGTGTGTGTGTGTGTGTGTGTGTGTGGCAATAAACTATGCCATGACTCCATCTCTCCATTATACTGTAATCATCTAAAAGTAGAGAGAGACATTAAAGTGGGAATGAGGACATTTTAAGAAGGGAAAAAACATTAGCGCCAATACCACAGTTAGAGTGCCACACAAACTCGCTTTCACCTTCACCCTCTATCCCAGTTACACCAGACACACTGGGTGCTTGTTTTCTGTTATTGTATTCACCCACCTCAAAGTCATTACTAGCAGTGGTGTCACGGTTAGAAATGATCCAGACAAAGATGATTATGGCAAACAATCACTAATGTAAACCCAATGGCATTATGTCTTGGGGAACAGTTAATTAATGCTATAAATGAAATTGAAATACATTTTTGCTAAGCAATTATTACACGTCTTAGGTGTTTGTTTTGACTCGTGTTCTTACATGTAATTACCATTATTTATACTTCTGCAGTGATGCACACTATCAACATGTATGGGCTATACAGGGCTATGACATGCTTCAGTCAGTAGTGCACCACAAAATATGACAGCGCATTTCATAGCAATGGCGGTTAACCTCCACTACATCCCTGATTTCTGGCCTTTCTCCTTACACTATACTGACTTTCCCAGCATGTCTAGCCCTCTTTTTCCCAGTCCCACCCACTGTAACCATAGCAGCATTTTGTCTCAGACTTTACCAGGAATCCCATTGCCCTCCATACAGTACACCCCAGAGCCACCCATTGTTTTATTGCCCAGTGTTGCTCTCTGAAAGACTGTAATTCACCACTTCATGTGGTAAAATCAAACCAGATATGTGGGGTAAAAGGGGGAGAGAAGGAGAGGGACAGCTTTGTACTACTACAAGTCCTTTGGTTTTGGAGCTGTTACACTTTATTATAGATATTGATAGTTATGGACCATAGGATTGTATTGTTTTCAAACCATGGAAAATACATGCCCATAAAGATATTAACTACAACTGAAAGAGCAAGAGTGCAGGAGGGAAGTAGGGCATAGAGGAAGGAGGCAAGGGAGGCTGTGTGTGTATGTGTGAGTCTGTTCGCTTGAAGGGAGGAAAGGGTTTAAGGAGTGTGAGCCTGCCTGACTCCGTGCTGGGCCTCCATTCATTGAAGCTGTTATTTTACAAGGAACCCTGGCTGGCAGAAAGGGGCAAACCTGCCAGGGTAAAAAGAAAGGGGTGGGCAAGTCCAGTCAAGTATGCAACTGTTGCCATGTGGGGGAAGAAATACAGTAGTGTGCTTTGGTCGTAGTTCAATTTGGTTCAAGTCAAGTACTAATACTTGAGTACTGCCAAAGCATCTAAATATAATTGAAATTATATCATAACAATAAATAACTAGTATATAGCAATAAACATGTGTTCCTGATGTTACTGTATCTTCAGGCTGTATGCGTGAGGGTAGGTCTTATTTTGACAGTACGATCCATGTAGTAAGGGTGATGTTAGTGGAGGTGGTGGTGGTGAAAGAGGGAACTCTTATTGTGAAATCCCGGTGAAGGGTAATTGGAATTCAATAGGAGTTAGATCATGGCTGCTGCCTTAGTTCCTTTGAGGGAAAAGCTATAGGGGATTAGCAGTCGTTAGCCCACAGTGATGTGAAGTGGAAAGGAACAGCTGGCTCTCAGCTAGCCACATGGGGTGTGTGTGTGTGTGTGTGTGTGTGCAATTATTTTGTGTGAATGTGTGTCAGAAAAGAGATAGTACACGAGTGAGGGTGTTTTTCAGGCTGTCCCCTACGCTCTCCATCTGTGTGTGTTACAGTGTGTGTGTGTGTGTGTGTGTGTGTGTGTGTGTGTGTGATTGCCACAGAAATCCCTGTACCAGAGGTGTAGCACTTAAATGAGTTGCCTCACCACAATGGCTCGTGGATAGACGTACTAGTTCTACCCTAATGGCTTATGTCTGTACATTTGGATAGCTTATTGTCTTTTGAATTCAATTCTATTCTATGCTATATCCTTTGGATCCTTGTTCCCGCCTCCACAATGCACGTTTCTAGACTGCGGGAAGTCTGCTAAACTGTCATTCCTGCAGTGTTTTACAAGCTCTGAACACTTTGTTATTTTATATAAAAGCAGGCAGGCAGGTTTGCTGAATACTTTTGCTTTTTTATGTGGGAGGATGAAGGAGGGATAGAGGGAGGCAGTGAAAGAACAGGAGAGGAAAAGTGAAGTAAACAGGACTATTAGACGACCAGCCTGAGGATCAGGCACGTGGCTCCCTACTGCAGCAAGCAGCAACCACGGGCATAATAATGCAACGCTACTTTTGATTTTCTAACGCTGGAGTATACAGAGTTACTATGACCTGGTCCTGCAGAAATATCACATTATCTACATTTACATATCTACACATTATTATTTTATTATTTGTTTCACCGGTGATGCTCACGCATTTCTAACATTTCATTTAAAACCAGCTAGTTATTGCCTCATCTGTGGCTCATTGATGTTGGTGTTCTACATTTTGACTAGCAGCAAGGCAAAACATTCGGTGTAGCTACCAGCTATGTGCATCCAAATATTCCTTTATCACATACTAAATAAATACATATAATACAACTTTGCTGCTGTTATTGCTTTAAGCCTTTTGTTAGACGGATATCTTTGAATCGTGGTCAAGAGGTGTCATTCAGAGTACTCAGAAACCAGTAAAATGATCTATAGTCAACACATTCTCCCGGGTGAAAGTCCTGTATTTTTTTGAGCCATCCATCCACTCTGACCTCCTGTCTACTCAGGTGTTGTCGCTCTTTATACTACGTCACTCCTTTACCCCCGTCATAACTACTACAGTCACTAGAGGCAGCCCTGCAGGTGCTAAACTGACGTTTGAGGCGTAGGGCCACTGACCAGGCTGCCAATTTGATGGGTTGCAACACTATAGTAGTGATGGTGGAACAGGTTCACTTGAAGTTTACAGTGCATTTCAATTGCAAATGTCTGCATGGTCATCTTTACATCACGTAGTATATAATATATCCCATTTAGCACTTGTATCCAGTACGGGGTATAATAGGTAATTTCCCTAAACCCTTACAATGCTTTCACACTCAAGCAGCTCACATCTCCACGTTACCATAAGTCCCGTTTTCAGCCCTGCAGTGGTTTCACCAACAGGATGGTGAAAAAAAGCAGCACTGCCACAGAAAGCTTTTCAGATGATAGGCACGGCCCCGGGAGAGACCTCAATTCAAACGCTGTATGGGATATATCAGACCTTTGTCTCACCCCCTCTGGGGTCAAAACGACAAGACCTACTCCTCTCATCAATGTCATGTTCTCCTTCTTCCTCTCTCTCCCTCTCTATCCCTCTCTCTCTTTCCACCTCTCTATTCAGCCAGGTCAGGCTATTAAACGGTAGAATACATTATAGAGAAGGGGGGCTAATAGATTGGAATATTATAACCACACAATAATTTCATGAAAAAGTCAAGGAGGGATCATCGCTCTTATTAACTCCAAGAGAAATTGAGGCTGAAAAATGTTCAAATAGAAAATGTTAATGCCAGGCTATACTACATGTAATTGTGCCTGCACCATTCCCTGGGCTGGCCCCATTCATGCCACTTTATTGGTGGTAATTGAGGGTATGAATTATAAATGGGGGGGGGGTGATTTCTCTCCTCCTTCTCATTGAAAGTGAAGCTTAATGACCACTGCCATTGTTTAACCTTCATAATTGTGTGTTCTCATTTCTTTCCTTCCCCTTTTCCTTTCAAATTCTTAACTACGCCCATCTTTTCTTTTATTCCTCTCTTCTATTTTCCTTTCCCATCACTCCCTATGCTCTCCAACTCACATCCTACCTTTCTTTCCTTTCTTATTTCTTTTTTCAGACTTCTGTTCTACAATCCTAGGACCATCGTGGTTTGCTGAAATTAAAACTATAAGAGCATAAAACCATTTGTAAAACACACGCATACATGGATACAAACACACATAATTATACAACCCACACACTCAGATGAGGGGGTTGGCGGTGCTTTTTTACCTTGCTGTAATTGCATAATAAGCTCCACCAGTGATGTGAATGCCCCAGGCCAGGGATCCAGCAAAGGGGGCTGGGGGGTTTTCTTGGCACCGTTTCTGAGAAGTTCACTTTTTTTATTTAGGCTTTTTAAAGATCAGCAGCTCTACACCTACCATCCAACAAAGTCCATTAGCCCCAGCCTCTCACCCACGACCAGTCTGCTTTTTATTTACAACATCAAACGTTTCACTTCATTAAATTACCTTTTCTTTCCCCTCCCCTCCTTACTCTCTTTCTCTCTCTCTTTCGCTCATAGCTCTTAGATGCATTTAGTTGAAACATGTTTTCCGAAACAAAAGGACGTGGGGTGATGGGGGGATAAAACAGCCCTCCGATGCAGTCTGCAGTGGTTTTATAGCGGGGAATAATGGGCAATTGGGAGAAGGTATTTAATAGGAAACCGACATTGCGCTGTAATGCAACTGTTGTTAAAGGGAGACTCATTCAGCCGGTGTCTCTGCTGCTGTTCACTATTTTCCTTTTGAAGTCAACAACTGCCTTTTAAGTGGTGATGACTGCATGAGTCTGTTCTGGAGACACTTGAGTGTGTGTGTGTGTCCTGAGCTGTGATGTCAACTTACGCAGTAATGGGACTGCCAATAGAACACAGTGTAACCGCTGTCTGGCAAAATCGAACCAAACTGTACGTTAGGCTGTAAGTTGTTACGTAAAATACTATGCAGGTGGATCCTTTTTGACAAAAAAAGTATTAAGCAAGAGCAACTTGAGTAAAATATCTCCTGTTAAAATTGACTTGTGTCAGTGTGGTCACTGAACCCATTTAACAGTCTGACCTGCCTCAATTGCTTCAAAAGCGTGCCCCATACTGCCTTGATTATAAAATACAATGAAATGAAGACAATTTGATATTATTTGAATTATCCATTTCTGCCATCCATTGAGTGTTGTTTACTAATTGTAGCTCCAATCTCCCATCAGATATGCAAGATGCTGTGTGTGAAATCCCTCTGAAACCCAAATCTTTACAGCATTGATTGAGAGTTTGATTTGATCTAGGTCCCTCATGTACTGCCACATCTGCAGCTTGTACTGCTGTGTGAAGCGAGCGTCAGCTGTGTGAGCATATAAATGAAACCAGAGAAGAGTGAAAGCTAAACATTCTCCGAGATCAATATTCCAATATCTAACATCAGGGAACTCCAATAAGTACAACGCCTGGGACACTTCAATGGCAACATCAAGGCAGCAAGGTTTACACACACACACACACACACACACACACACACACACACACACACACACACACACACACACACACACACACACACACACACACACACACACACACACAAACGATTAGTGGGTTTCAGATAGTGATCAGGCAAGCACCATAAAATCCATCCTACTTAGGAGAAGGGAATAATCCATTTGGGGGACAGGTTTCAATACGGTCCATACTAACCATGTCACGGTAAAGCTCTCACCAAAAGCAATGGGGATAATTTGGGGTCGAGATACATTGGCAAATTTTTGAAGCAATGAAGTGAGGTCATACTGCCGAAAGCAGAGATAAGAATTAGCAATCAATGTTCATCAAGGTGGTTAACATAATGGGCCTAAGGCCAACAAATGTGACCAAATACTGGTGGTTATTATCATTGTCAGCTAATGCTTGCTTCTGGTGAGTTTAAACCGTAGAGCTCCCTTTGACCAGTTGCTTTCTCATCATTGCTTAAGCTTTATAAATGACTGACATGTAATTATTTAAATGTGGATAGAGACATTCCAGCAATGTTTGCAAATGTGACCTATGATGGGTACATTTAATAAAAAAAATAAAAAATAAAAAAAAAGAAGAAGGCGGGGGAAAATGGTTACAAAAGGTCCATCTGCAATGCCTCATTGTTGCTCATTTTTCACCCAAATTAATAAGTAGCTTCCATTAGTCTTGGACATCTTTGTTTGGACAAAAAGCAATGAGGCTGAACTAATGACCCTTACCCTGATCACACATTTCTATGTGTGTGTGTGCATGTGTGTGTTTGTGTGTGTGGGTTTTTGCGCAAAGCTATGACCCCAACGACCAGTGGTCATCAAAGCACTGACCACCACTGGTCGATACCCTCCCACCTCACCAACCCAACCAATCCTTCCTCCCCACCAGTTCTTCTTCTTCCTCCTCCTCCCCACAAAGCCCATCGCGGCCCCAATCACTGTCGAATTATGGGTTATTTATTGAATAATCAAAAAGGTATTATGGGTCCGACTGGCTGACTAGCCTGCAGTGGCTGACAAAAGGGAAATAGAAGGTGGTGGTGGTAGGGGGTGGGGGGGGGGGGACTATTTATCAGCATAGCTGCCATGCATGCATTTGAAATTAGGGTAATCATTTGGCATGTAAACAGTAGGGCCAGCAGCTGGCTGCCAGACAGCTAGGCTATTACTCACTAGCCACTTATCATCGCTGATGTCTGAGTTTGTGTGTTTGAATGTGTGCATGTATTAATGGTGAGAATGCATTTAGGCATTGGTCGTACTTATGTTTGTAAAAGAGTGTGTGTGCATGTATATTTGAGTTTGTTCATGATATGTAAGTCAGTATTGGATCCCCTTTAACCTGCAAGGGAAGGGTGGATTTCAACTTATGCAGTAAACGGTGGCAGCTTTTTTCTGGAGTTTTGAACCGCATCCCATGGTCTTCATCAGCAGATGAAGTTTGCTCAGTTGTCATGGTCAGGTCACTACAACTGAGCTATCTCCATGACAACCAAGGAAACTCCACCTGTTGATAAAGACAATGAGATGCAGCTGCACAAAAGCTAGTAAGTAAACCTTGAGTTAAGATTTTTTTTCTGGTATTTTGAACGAATGGGCAAAAATGACTGCCCTGTTTCATAGAGGTTTTCATAATATTATGACAATATATACATGAAAGACTTTTAAAGGAATAACCAAACTAAAAATAGTTTGTGACTGTATACCAGCACAATTAGTGTAGTAATATGTGTAAGTAATATGTGGAGAAAATATGATATGTAGTTATGTGGATACATTGGTATCACTCAGAAGCTGTCATGACAATGATGGCACACAAACACACACACACACACACACACACACACACACACACACACACACACACACACACACACACACACACACACCACACACACAGTATTCATAATCAATGCAGAAAATTGTAGGGGTTAGGATTTGAAACCCAGAGTCCCTAGGCCACTTGTAAACTAATCTGCCAGGGCAGCCTTTGTGTCAGAGGTCAACAGACATCATTACAGCGGGTGTGCATGGGGCAGAGGAGAGGGCAAGTCTGCGTATGTGTGTGCTTGTGTGAAGGGCAGATGAGAGGGTAGGGTTGGCCGCTGTGGGCAGATCGTCTTTCTCTCCAGAGCTTTGGCCTGTGAGGATTGGCTTCTTGCTGCTAGGTTGAGAGTGGAGGGCTTACTCTGCCAGGGAGGACGAGACTGGGCAAACAAGACCTGATCTGTGTTTTAAACAGCAAAACATGCAAACATGGGAGACTGTATAGGAAAGATAGCATGGTAAAATATTTTAGGTTGAGTGTGTGTCAGTGATAGATGTGTGTGTGTGTGTGTGTGTGTGTGTGTGTGTGTGTGTGTGTGTGTGTGTGTCAAGGGAGTGTTATAAGTCAGTAGATATGGTTGTGCCAACGATGATTTATTAGGGATTATAAAGAGGGCAACAAGGTTGCTTTCTAACAACTTCAAACACTGACCTAGCCTACATTTCCCATAATGCACCATGTCTACTTTGCTCCAAAGGGGAAATTTTGCATCCACTCTCCAGCTTCTCCCTTCAACTATGATTATGCTTTTCTTTATGTGTGTATTTTCGCTCAGCACATGCAAATGAGGACATCTAAATTAAAGGACCAGTTCACCCAATTTCTCACAAAATGTACTGTATTTTCCCACTTAACTCTGAAAAATGATATATTTGTTTGATGAACATATATTTAATGGGAGAATAAGTATGTGTACAGATATATCAGTGCATGTACAGTACACACATATAGGTCCATATACATGTGTGTGTGTGTGTGTGTGTGTGTGTGTGTGTGTGTGTGTGTGCGTGTGCGTGTGCGTGTGCGTGTGCGTGTGTGTGTGTGTGTGTGTTCACGCTGACTGAGGTTAAACCTATATCTTCAGGGTCTGTCTCTATGTATTAAATAAAGTGGCGTCTCGGTGTGCTCGCCTTAAACAGCCCTATCAATCTGGCTCACTTATGGACTCCATAAATTACAAGCCAATCACAATGCCTCACTAATGCTCCGGCTGGAGCCACGGTGCACAGGAGGCAGGGAGCAAGGAGGTAAAGAAGGAGGAAAGGAAAGGAAAGACAGTTGGAAAGAGGCAGGAATGTAGCTGAGAAGGAGGGAATAGTGGTGATGCAGAAAATGTAAGGAAAGAAAGGAACAAAGGAATACAGCTATATTTATCTATCCACTCCTAGTGGTATCTGTCCATCTATTTGTCTCCCCCTCTTGCTTTTAAGACCTGTACTGTTGACACTTATTGCATGTCGCCATATTTTCATCCCTCAAAAAGCATTAGAAAAGCCAATGTTGGGGTGGGGTAAGTGAATTAGGATTGGTTTTTGCCTCCCCTGGCCACAGAGGGAGGTAGGGTTACCCACAATAAGATCAGAATGAGACCAATTTTGTTTCCGTTGCCATTCAAAACAAACAATGGGCACCTAATAGCCCTATAGCATCTGTGGCCTCGCTCAGGCCAAAACACACATGATGGCCCTGGTCGATAGACGCCGACAGCTAGATGGACGAGTCATGCACAAGAGCACACACAAGCACGAAGGCGGCCGCACACTTACGTAGGCAGAAAGGCTCATGTGATGTTCCCTGATAGCCACGAGCTGCCTGGAACACTAGTTAGCGATTGCTGTAAAAGTGGCCTGAGTGCTTCTGAAGACACCGATCATATCAGCGAAAAGAGGAGAATAGAGGCTTATCGACTCAGAGAGGGTGACAGACAGGGAGTGAAACAGAGAGCCGGGATGGGTGGTCATGTGTAGCCAATACATACTGTAGGTGATCTAATCTCAAGTCATTACACTGACAGACAGGCAGCGGTTACTATTTGAGGATGGGAACAGATATATGGATGTCAAAGGTTTGCGTCTGTATTGTTTTTATCATAAAGGTTCCTAGGGATTACCTACATGCAAAACATCCCACTGCACTTCAGTGTGAGGTTTGGCTGGCATTTTCTTTATACAATTAATATATTGAGGTTGGGAACAGTTTCTATAGGAAATTGTGATGGGCAAGTCCAAATGATTATTAAAATCCATCCAGCCCTAATTCTTTCAACTTATTTTTTGTCTCCCACGTCCCAAAGTCATCCATTACAGTACCTCCTCTAAAATCCTAAACAATTAATCAAATAACTACTTCAAATACAGAAATTTTGATTTTCGATTAATCTTTTAAAAATGTCAAACATTTGTTGGCTTTTTTTCCCCCCTAAAAAACAACTCACATTTTAAAGGATAAGTAATTGAAAATAAAGCTGCCCTAAATTGTTAAGCTTCCAACATCCCAAAGTGATCCATTTCCTTCCCCTGAATCCCCTCTTGTATTCGGACCCAGGGAGATGGGGAAAGCTAATTTGTTGTTGCACCTTAAAATCTATAGTTAACTCAAGGAAATGCAGGTAATAATTTGTAATAACAAGGAAAATGTGCCCTCTAGGTTCTACATTAAGTAAGGAAGCTCTATGTACAGCAGCCTGACCTCACACTGCCCTCAGCTAATGACATTGAGACAGCACCTTGGTGTTGTAACAGGGTCACCCATGGTGCACCTATACACACACATGCAGACATGCACACACACCAAATGACCTATGAACATGCGCACACACACACACACACACACACACACACATACACACGCACACGCACACACACACACACATACACACACACACATACACACACCCCGGGGGTATCGATTGCAACCGCTGTTTCACCTTTGCTTCTGTGACCTCCCCAACGATGTGTTTATTTACTCCATTGCCACACACAAACACACACGTTTGACACACGCTGCCTGTCACACACACACGTTACCAACAGGGGCATTAAGGAAGCATATAACGAGGCCCCTGTAACATTGGTTTATATAACCTTCACAACACAGGGCACACTGAGAGTATTGCTTTGGCCTTCCTTAAGTCCGACAGCTTCACCTGAGACTAAGGAGGCAGGAATTAATGGAAGGAGGGAAAGAGCTGGGAGAAGGATGGAAGATTTGTCACTGTTCTAATGGGAGCGCATGCAAACTAATGACATTTCTGCAGTCTCCATTCTGTAAATCATATTCTTAATAGTAACAATCTGTCACATTTTCATATCATAAATGACACCCTATCACCTGCCAATCAAAGCTTTTACTAGTACATATCTAGTTTATTTAACTAACTTCACCATCAGAATCACATATCGATTGGTTTTAGTATCTATAAGAGGCTACCTAGTGTGAGGTTTGAGACTTCCTAAAGGCCCTGACACACCAACCAGACGGGCCGACCGTCGGCAGAAAAGGCAGTCGGACTGATCAGTCGGGTCCCCAAGGTCCAAAACGTGCCTCAGAACACACTGAGGCGACGCAGATTTGAGCGTACGCGCTGCACGTGCGCGAAACATAATACGTCTCCATAGCAGCAGGCGGCGCTGCTCTGTATTGTTTCCATTAACAGTCTGATTATTTCCCAGAAAATGAAAACCGGCAGCTGATTGGACGAACGCATCACGTGGTTCTTTTTTCTCCGGAAATTCATAGCCAGACTGTCATGGCGGCTTGTTCAGAATACGATCTCATATTGTAATAAAATAGTTCATCTAAACGTGTTCCTGAAAACATTTTAAGCGACAGTTTGAAAGATTTTCGTCAGATTTTGAGAGGCTCATCCGCTCCCCATTTCCAGGCGAGTCCCGACTGCCCTGTCTCCAGACTGAACATGTCGGGTCGGCCCAAATGTCGGGTCGGCCGACGGCTCCTCGGACGGACGACAGCACGGGATACACGAACAGACTCGAGTCACCGACCTCGCCAGACGGTCCGACGGCCGATTATCGGGCTGGTGTGTCTCCTCTATAAGGTGTCACTGAAGGATGTAGTTTACCAGCAGAGGGAATCTGACATTCCACACTTTTCTTTTACAATGATTCCTGCTCTCCCCTCTCCCCCGCCCCCTTCTCTTCCTTTTGACACTTCAGCTGATAACATTACAACACAACGTGGAAGGGTCTTAAGATACGCAACATAGACTTTTATGAGTCTGCCAACCCCTTGATGAACTTTACCTTGATCCACCGTACAAAAAAGGCGACGCATAAAGCTGTTATGAGGAGAGAGATACAGTAGAACATGAACCCACACGCACAATTTTCTTTCTCTTTTTTTTACATGATTTCACTGTACATAACTTCATTATTGTAATGGCCTTGCAACATGATGTTGACACTGCAGACTTTGGTAATTCTAATATATCTGTAATGGCTTTGGTGTGGTGGACAAACCATACCACTCACTAATCACCTTAATTCATTTTATGGTGTCATATACGATACAATAAGGACACAGTGGACAGCAAAGTGCTAACTAGGGAGCGAATCCACACACAGGGCAACTGTGGTGTAACTGCATGGCTGGGAAGTGTGTGCATGTGCATATGCATGTGTAAATGTGTACCCATGAACTTCTTGTCCATGCATGCATATTTTTGTGTGTGCATACAGTATGCGAGTGTGTGTGTGTGTGTGTGTGTGTGTGTGTGTGTGTGTGTGTGTGTGTGTGTGTGTTTGAGTCGTCAGCCACCTAGTAGCCAGGCACGCCATCCATAGTGATTAGTAGTAAAATTTTAATGGGGGATCCATACATATGTCTAGCTGTCAGCTTTACGAGCAAGCCTTACCATGCCAGCCTGGACTACCGACAGCCAGGACACACACACACACACACACACACACACACACACACACACACACACACACACACACACACACACACACACACACACACACACACACACACACAGACAGAGTGTCTCTGTTTCTGTGACCGTCTCTTTTAGCGGTGCCACAGGGGCCAGTACTGTCACGGTGCTGTCAGCGCTGGGTGCTCAGGGCCCTAAATGAAGGCATCAAGCGCTCTCATCCCCCGCTGTAATAAAACCTAGTCAACAAGCCCCCGCCGTGGGCAACACATAATGGGCTTTTTATTTCCGTTTGGTGGCCCCAGCCTACGGAATTAAAGCCCAGTTTGGTGAATGGAGGACAAGGTGGCCTCAAGGTCACTGAGCTGGAAGGTGAGGGGGGACACCTTTAGGTTGCAAACCAAGAGCCACAAAATTCACAGATCAGTCCTCTGAAGGTAATGTAATGGAACATACATTTAAAAATGCAAAACATGTTTTTTTTAAATTGTGTTTTGAAAATTCTCATCTGATCAATCTGATTAATATAAGATCAGTAATGTCAGAACCTCCAGCTGTGGTCTCCTGCTCATCCTGTGCTTGTTATATTTAAGCAATAGGGTCTTAATCATTCAAATTACAACATAGTTTTGGGGTCTAAATGAGTGACCAAATATCAGCTCCTTGTAACATTACCATCTTCAAACCACAATATGGATTAAGTGAAAATACATAAGCCTACTCACAATAAGGTTGTCTTGTCTAGATTTTTAAAGTGAATTTGCTGAGGACATTGTATTTGTGCCATTGAAGGCACAGTCTCCCTAGACATCTGGAAAGGCAAGCAAGCACTGAATATGTTGCATAGCAATCAGAAGAGAGCAAAAGCTTGTTATAGCTTACACCATTTCTAGTGAAGAGCTGAAATGAAGCTACAAGTTAGCAGTTCCACTAATGAGGAGCCTAGTTTGGCAGCAGGCCAACAAATCAACAGTGACCCCCGGTGATCTCATTTACCCTACCTGCCCCATTTAGGGAGCAACAGGAAGCAAATGATCTCTGCAGAAAAGGTCAAGGGTCAGTCCACGTTGTTGTGTCGGAGCAGACTAACTGGTGGCGCGTGTCAAAGGCATGTTGTGTGTGTGAGAACAGGATACTCCATGTGGTGGTATTCGGTAATGAGAGGAAAAAACAACTGAGGAACAGACTGTAAACAGCGACAGGTGTCTTGGTAGGTTAGAATTACCAGGGTGAGCGCACACACACACACACCCGCAAGTCACCATCTGGTAATGCTCTGGAGAAACATTTGAGCGTTTTGTTTTTGTAACTGACAAGAGTATCCAACATGGTTGAATTCCCAATTTCTTCAGTAAACTATTAGCCATCAGTTACGTAAATCATTTGAATTCCAGCAGTAGGAATGACAACTTGAGATAGCAGTAGATACCAGCAACATGTAGACACCATAAAGGTTTTTTTTAATTAAAGTGTATTTTTTTTATCAGTGACATCGGGGGGTTATTCATATTTTACTGTGTCCACATGTAATGTTTAACTAGGTCTAATTGAGAAAAAACATTGTTGATGTTTTCATAGGAATAATAAACTAGAATAAGTCATGCGGTTCATTCTGGGTTTGTACCAATCTGTTGATGGAGTTGAATCATAAGCTTATGGGTTCCAAATTTAACAATGTATGTTACAATTCTTCTCACCTGAACAATGTGCCCCCCCCCCCCCCCCCACAAGCACAGAAAAAAGTGAGTTTTTCATGAAATGTCCTCTAAAATCCCAAATATAATGACATGAATACTTATGTGCTTTTTTGGTCTGGGGCTTTTTTTCATGGTTTGGACTAGACCCCTTTATTTTAATCAAGAGAAAAGTTACAGCATACAATGATATTTTAAACAATAGTGTGCTTCTAACTCTGTGGCATCCGTTTGTGGAAAGCCCTTTTCCTGTTCCAACATGACAATGCCTCCAAAGTGAAGGGACATTGTCTAATTGACGGCTAACAATGGCTTTTATTTTCCAATTTAATGTGGTAGAAATTGATTATCCTGCAGGGATTTCCATCCCTTTCCATCACCTTTGGGATGAATTGGATTGGTGACTGTGTGCCTGGCTCTATGGCTTAACAACAGAGCCTGATCTCACGAATGCTCTTTTGGCTGAATGAGAGCAAATCCCTGCAGCCATGTTACAAAATCTCGTGCAAAGCCTTTCCACTCTAGAGGAGTGGAGGCTGTTGTAACAGCATATTAATGCCTATAGTTTCGGAATAGGATTTTCAACAATAACATATGGGTATGATGTGTGGGCGTTCACATACTTTTGGCCACGGTGTACCTTTACAAGTGGAGAGGGAAGGGACAGTTAAAGCAACCAATGACCAAAGTTGACATGGCAGGTTTTCTCTAACAAATAGACTTGAAAGAGATATGCCATTATGGAAGTGGATAACCATCATTGAAGTACTTAATGAATGTCTCCTTATAATGCCAGCTAGACTCCCTTTTAGGTGATACTTTACTTAATTGAGTGTGAAACCTTTATCACTATCAAGACAGAGAGGGGAAAGAGGGATGGATAGATGGCAAAAAGAGAGAGGATAGGAAGTGATGGTGGTTGAGGATGAAGGAGAGGACAGGAGAGAGACTTAAGAAGAGGAAAGAAAAGGTGGAGAAAGGAGAAGACGACGGAGGAGGTGAATGAGTGTCCCTCACCAGATGGAGTGGTCATATAGGTAGGTACCCTCCAAATGAACCTCCACCCCTCCCCTCCACCCCCAGTATAGTGAACCCCACCACTCCGTCATGCTATTACCTCCCTGTCTCTTTCATTATCTGCCGTGAACTCTGGGTAACCTCGCCGTGGCCATTCTTTATGTCACGGCCCGCAACGCAAGCTGTGATTTAGGCTCATCCAGTCCACCTAATTTGATTTCATCATCACGGGGCGCAGCGAGAATATGGGGGGAGGAGGGTGATGTTGTGGGAGAGTAAAGGGGGAGACGAGAAGGGAAGAGGAGAAGAAGGTGGAGGTGATGGTGGTGGAGGGTTTGGAGGGAAAGAGGTAAAGGGATCTCAGGAGGGGGTCACATTGGTAAGCGTTAGCCAAACGACTTGAAGAGGCTAATAAAGTAATCAAGGCCTTCGTTACATGGCCATAATATTCGCCCTAAAACACTGATAACTATTAGCGCGCCCAATCATTAGCCAACATTAATAGCTTTTTCCTCCTCTCCTCTCCTGTCCTCTCCTCTCCTCTCCTGTCCTCTCCTCTCCTCTCTATATAGCACTTATCAAACTAGACAGAGATATGTTGTTATACCTCTGGAAAAGACTGTCCTCCCAGGAAGAACGGCAGTCGTCGTTTAAGCAAGTGTCCTAAAACCTCATACATCAGATCAGAAAAAAAACGCTTCAATGTGTCGCTCTAGATCGCTGTTTGCATCCTACCAACAGTCAGCGACGGTTACTTTGAGCATAACCCTAACCTTATGACTATGAGCTCTGCCTAACCTTAAAGTCGTTTTTGTACCTAAAGCAAAAAAATGTATGATATTTTTGAAAAGGTCATTTGTAACCTTTTTTGTAACAGTTTTGAAGACAGTTTCAAATTATGTCATCATGCTGATAGTGGCGCCAGATCTGAAAACATTCATATCGGTAATGGACAGCAATGTGCATTTAGTCTGGAGAACTTGTAAAAAATGTAGCAATTTATGGATTTTAAATATATATTGAAATCCATTTTGTATATAAGGTATAATAGTTTTTGCATGCAGAGTTAATGTATTGTCTATTCATCTGTATGTTTATATCATTTATCAAAGTCTCTCTGGCCAGCCAGCTCATGTGACAATTAGCCGATACGGAGAAGAAATAAAAGCCTGACACTCCACAGCTGCCGATAGCATGTTTCTACCACTGAAACTTTCTACGCATACGCAGTATAATGCACGTCACACACACACACACACACACACACACACACACACACACACACACACACACACACACACACACACACACACACACGCACAGACACACATTCAGACAGACAGACCTGTGCCCTCCTCTGTTTGACACTCAGATACAGACACTGTCATTGCGTGGTAATCATCAGCCATTAGGAGACATGGAGAAAGACAACAAAGCAAAGTGTCTTCATAGCCTAACCGGCTATTATCTTTCACTCAATACACCATGAAGGAAAGGAGGATATTTAGAGAGTCTGCACTGTTAAGGCCATATATGTAGTTAACTTTGAGTTGAGCTTCAGATGAAATTACGTTATGTCTTTGTTAGCCTGTTATGGTTAGCAGAGGGGGGGTTGGAGACTGAGAAAAACAGACATTCAAAGAGAGAGTCTAGACAGAGAAAAAGAAATGATACTCTTCTTCCTCCCTGTTTTTTCCGCCGAATGCTTGTCACAGACACAAACTGCCAGCTTGTGTTTGAATTGAAGTCCAAGTGCAATGAAGCATCTAATTCAACTTAAAAGAATATTTTGTATACAAACCAACTTTTGGAGGATATGGATAAAAAAAAAAAAGGCAGATTGAATACAAGACGCTGATAGAATACAAATCTATAGGTAATGACATCAGTATTTTGCGCTGAGAACGGGAACCATCTATCAAAGTCAGAGCTGAGGAGAACGCCTCTTCACTCTTCAATATAACTCTTTGACGGGAACTACATGGTAATGCATAACGATCGCTTGAATGCAATTATCTTCCAGAGGAGGAAAAATGGACATCTATTTTCAGTGTTGTTTGAGAGCGTTTGAGTGTGTGTAACAATGTCAACCCAGACACAGGTAAAAACCTCTCCTGTTCCAGAAAGGGTATTTTATGCTCTACATAAGCGCACACACACACACACACACACACACACACACACACACACACACACACACACACACACACACACACACACAGTAGCTGGTTGTTGCAGAAGCTATTCATCAGTCCGTCAATCAGCCGCCAATTGTGGTCATTCACTTGTGTTGATGCGTGTGCGTTTTTGTGTTGATGTGTGCCTGTTGTACATGTGCATTTAGGTGTTTCAGTGCACGTTGCAAGCATGTACTTGATTGTGAGAGCAAATGTCAGCCACGTGGCCATTAGCTTAGGTTAGCAGGTAAAACTTAAGCTAACGTTGCAGACTGGGAGCAAGGAGAAGCAGCTATTCTGCTTTCTACAAAGTTAAATAATACACCTACCAATATCTCTAAAGCTCACAAACAAGCACTTGAGAGTTATGTGCTGTTACTTTGTGGCTCACAACAACTGGCTTTAGAGGTGCTGGTAGGCATATTTCTTTTTTACTTTGAGCTAGCTGTTTCCCCTTGTTCCCAGTCTGCATGCTAAGCTAAGCTAATCCCCTCCTGTCCTAACTCATTACTGAATGAGAGTTTAATCGACTTTCTCATCTAACTAAAATAAAATAAATGTAGCATATTTCCGCAAATAAACTCTTTCAAAGAAAAATCCGCTTTATTATGATATATATATATATATGAGTGAAATTAACTTGGTCAGTAAAATCGTATTATTACTGATAGGTAGGCCTGTAACAATTATTACATACTTGTCTAATCGTCAATTTATAATCATGGTTTCTTTGCAATGAATTGCTAACATTAGCTAAAGTCCTATGACTGTTGATGGTAATTGATGATTTTGTTTAGATGTGCCAAATTGTAATTATATAAGTTTTCATTGGTCGGACTGTTGAGCTAAAGCTATGCTAGTTGTTAGCACTTGACCCTATACACGTTCATAGCAACAAAAATGACAAAGGGGGGATACAGTTAGAAAAAATGTTTTAGAGGCGTTGTTTAATTTATAGGCTGTGTGCCTGTGTTATTACATTATCTGGGTCACATAACAGTGATATAACCAAAGGATGTATCCTGGAATTCATAATTTGTTTGAAAAAGTAATAAATAAATAAATAAATATTTTTGAATTTGACTGAAAGAGACAATTATATTGTTAATCTCAATTATTTCTAAGACAATTAATTGTACAGCAAAATGTGGAATTGTTACAGCTCTACTGATAGGATTAATGGCAAACACTGACAAAATAAGTTGTCATAAACCACAGCTTTTAAGTCTCATCTTACCGGCATGCATTACTATTATTTTGAGTGCACATTTCTCCAAATAATTCATCTTTGGTGAGAAGCATCACTGCTGCGGCAGCAGAGCAAACATCCAAAACGTGACACTTCAGTGACGACTAAATATTTAATCAGTGCCAGTTATTTTCTGCCAGATTATGCCTCCATCTGGGTAGCAGCCGAGTGCATGTGTGTGTGTGTGTGTGTGTGTGTGTGTGACCTCAAAATGAAGGATTAAAAGAAAGGAGTGTCTGCATTCCTCTCTGTGTTTCTCACTCACACACACACTCAGTTCCTGCGCATATACTGGCATCATTACTACAACACTGCTGTATGCAAAGACCATATGTTCAATTAAGTGAACGCCAAGATATCATTGATAATGATTCCAGTGATGATGATGTGTGTATGAGATGGGAAACATAGAGGGTGGGGTTCATTGCATGAGTCATTGTGTAGCATATAGGGTATATAGGTGAACGGCAAAAAACGTATCAACAAAACTGAGTACAATGTCCATGTATTCCATTTCATTTAAAGGGGATTATATGGGAAATGTGTGTTCATTTAGAGGGTGTCAGGGTCATTGTGGCATGCATTGATTATGTGCATATTTCAAATCAAGTTTTTTTTATTTTTATCTTTGACTCTGAAAGCATTCCAATTTATAACAGACATGTAATGTTTATTTGATTATAGGACAAAAAGAGGGACTTACCTGGGAGAAGAGGCCAAATAGAAGGAGAACAAGGCACATGGAAAACACAGAAAGAGACAATATTAGAAACATTACTTGGCAACATATGGCCTGTATTTCCACACTCAGCCTCTCTGAAACCATGTAATGATCTTTATATGAAAAAGGACTTATTTCACAGCACCGCAAGATGACCATAAATTCAAAGTCACATTATTCCCCACCACAGTAATTATGTGAATAGCATGCATGTCAACAGTTATATGCATGTCCTGTTTCAGTGTGTGTGTGTGTGTGTGTGTGTGTGTGTGTGTGTGTGTGTGTGTGTGTGTCTGTTGTGAGGGTGTACAGTTTTTTAATGCCATCCAGCAACACAGAAAAACCTTGTTAAATTCAAGTCGGGAACAGACGTACTCCACGCGACCGCAACCTCCCTCCTCCCTCTGCGTCACCCTCCCTCTAGCTCCCCTCCCTCCTTACTGTGGTGTAAACACAGATTGTTAGGTTAGGGGTTAAAAGTGTTGTGCTTAGATTCTCTCAGCACTAATCTGATTTCTCCTCTCTTTGCGCGTCTATATTTATTTGGTTTTGTCAACACTCACGTCTCTCTCTCTCTCTCTCTCTCTCTCTCTCTCTCTCTCTCTCTCTCTGTCTCTCTCCCCTCTGCCAGTGTATTGATCGTTGCTAATGGATTGGCTCTGATTCCGGAGACGTCTAACATGCTTTCCTATCCTCTTATTTTCACCCGGGGAAATCAATGAGGAAAGGCCTGCAAATTTAGACAGGATCAGGTTTTAAGGAATCTACAGCGAGACACAGCCCACTGGAGTGTGAGGAGGAGTGTGTGTGTGTGTGTGTGTGTGTGTGTGTTTAGCTGGTTTGGTATTCAGGAAACAATATGTGGCTTTATGTTAAAGATGCACATGTTTGCAGTGATTTTGTGGTAAACTATGACCTACATTTGGTGATCACAATGAGGTAAACTGCCATCGATATGAACACAGTCAGTGATTGTATTACCCTTTAACATCCAATTTCCCCCCTATAATTCCTCCTTAAGCAGTTTTTAAGTTAGAAGTAGTATGATGAATATACATGACATGGTACATGAATATGGTACATCAAACCCAAGACGCCATGTTTTATTTAATGGCTGTACCATTTTGTTCTATAAGTCTTTGCATCATTTTATTACACAAAATTCAGCCTGAAATATTTGGTATCTTTGGAGACTTTGGAATCTGCATTACAATTAAAAATGCAGTTGCATCACAGCATGTGTTTCTACATACATGTCAATGAGGTTTAAGAGGTTGTGATTAAAAAAAAAAGTGCTTACACACCATTAAGTGATGTTAGTTACTTTGCAGATTCAGATTTTACATACAAAACATATCATCTTTTAAAAAACAAATATGATGCAGTATAGATTAAACCACCAAACAGTAGGCTACATAAAGTAGCCTAGTTCCAATTAGCTACACCTTGACCAGCTAGAACATTAAAATGCTTCTTACATATTAATGCATCAATAATAATTCCAGTAACATAATATATAATATATAATGAAACACTGACAGGGGCCATTCTGCATAATGACTACTTTAACTTTGATATTTTAAGTACTTTTTATATTTGTTTATAATACCTTTGCACTTTTACTTTTTGTAAATTTTTGTAAAATTGTAAATGTAGTAGTATTTTTACGCTGAGGTATTGGTACTTTTACAGAGTCTGAGTACTTCCATCCACCACACTCCATCATAATAAAGACACAAAGGCAAAGAATTTGGATCTCAGTGTGATGTTTCCGGCCATGTATTGACTGCAGGGCCCTAAATGTCCAGATGCTATGAAACTATGAAGCAGTTTGATATTAATCTATGAATAGATCATCTACATAGGTACACCAGAAAGTATCTCTCTCTCTCTTTCCCTCTCATTTACTTCTTGGTGCGAACAGAATGGCTAACAGAATGGTGTGATCTTGCTCTACTCCTTTGACCTTCATTCCCTGTGTGGTTAAATTTGCACACACACACACACACACACGCGCACACACACACACACACACACACACACACACACACACACACACACACACACACACACACACACACACACACACACACACACACACACACAAACACACACACGCTCAGAGGGATGAACATGGACAGAGACAGAGGTCCCCACTGCTGCTCAAACAACGGATGAAGCTGTGTTAAATCTGAGAAGGCAATCAATGACCAATGAGGAGCGCGACTGTGTGTTTGTGTGTGTGTGTGTGTGTGTGTGTGTGTGTGTGTGTGTGTGTGTGTGTGTGTGTGTGTGTGTGTGTGTGACATGCAGGGGGCAGAAGGGCCCAGCAGGTTTGAAACTCTATCCCAGGGCCAGATCATTTATAAATGGGAAGATATTGATGACTTCAGTGTGTGTGTGTGTGTGTGTGTGTGTGTGTGTCTGTGTGTGTGCATGTGTGTAGGTGGGAAGATATCAATGTGCTCCCTGCCTCTTCACACAGCAGAGCAAATTGGAGAAGTTGTCAGGAGTCACAACATAAGGGGCCAGCCATGGGACGAAAAGGACTGCAGGCAGGATGGCGCTGAGCTGACGGCTGAACATGAGGAAGGCCTGGGGCATGATGGGATGTGAATGGAGGAGAATGGAATGGATGTATAATTTAATCTAGTATTCAGATGTTTTGAGATCTCCTCCCCTTAAGATAAGTAAACAAAGTCTGCCAGTTAGTTCTTCTCAACACATAAACTTGTTTGAAGAATTTTGTGACTATATGGAGGGATAAGCCTTATTTTGTGGTTTTCAGCTGATACATCCACTAAAAGAATCCATTGGAAAGAAGCATAGCTGCCTCACACCATGATACTCAAGTTGTAAGACTGAAAGTGAGGCTAAATGATTTGTCGATATTTCTTTTCTTTTTTTGTGGCTGCAGGAATGGTTTATACTTGGTAGATGTGGCACGCATCGACTTGTTGCTGACCAGATCATGTGGCTCAACGTGCACCTGTGTGAGCCATGTGGTGGATCCATGATGGCATGGTTTCTAAGTTTGAACATACCTTATGATATGATACATGACTGGAGGCAAAAGATCTGACCCGAGCAGAGCGATAGACTGCTACCATTATCATTATCATGTACAGGGCAATATTGAGTAAGAACTCTCTGAAAGTTATTATTGGTGTTGATGTTCAAACGGGAAGTTTAAACAAACATTGTGAGCAAACTGGGATGTCATGAAAAGGATAGTGTGATAGCTTGTTTCATTCGATGACATTATCTTTTGAGAAATCGTGTCTGCTTTTTATAAATAAGAAATTATGCAACAAGATACAGGAAATATGACCTACAGGAGTGTTTTTTTCCGTCCTCATATCTAAACGACAGAACTTAACGGTTGCGGTACACGTCGTTAATGTTGCGAAATGGTCGCAGTTTGGTTACGTTTAGGCACAAAACCTACTTGGTTAGGTTAAACTACTAGAACTACCTAGTGAAGTTTAGAAAAAGATCGTGGTTTGGGTTCAAATCATGTCAAGTTACTTCCTGTTACGCATGTGATGCAGAATGTGACGTAGTACCGTTGTTTCCTAAAAGTAAAAAAAACCCTCGTCATTTACTTTCATTTTCAAACGGTTCCTCGTGGGTAAAAGTCCATTGTTTGTTTGACTCATTCATCACCCCATCCTGCTGTCTTTTACTTCATCACCTTTCTTCCTGCTTTGCTCCCATAATAATTACAGGTGGCCACTAGAGGGTGCTGCCACTAAAAACGTTAATATGAGTCGTAATTGCTGCTTGAACAAATGGCCTATGGGAGCGTTTTTCAGTGGAGGTCAGTCTCACAAGATACAGTATGATTTGCCAGGTATCCATTTGAAGCCACATGTATACGATGACAGCAGTGATGGACACTTTTAGTGGATGTAGAGGTTGGATAAATGGTGGATGGAGGGGGTGTTTTTCTGCCCAAACTCCTTCCTCCCCTGAGAGCAGCTTTAACCCCCTCCCCCCCAACCCATCC